>NW_027521582.1:0-69877 GCF_052094955.1 Ictidomys tridecemlineatus
GAAAGTTGGAAAGGGAGTCTCATGATGAAAGTTGAAGGAAGATCAGTAGAGTAAAGGCACCAGGTGAGGAGGTGAGGAAAAGGGAAATATTGGAATGATATTGGCCAAAGTTCACGGTTATTTTGTGTGCATGTTAAAATATGTGTCAGCAAATCACACCATTATGGACCACTACAATGCACCAATGAAGTGTGAAAAGAAGAGTTTCACATTACATGGGACAGGCAATATTCTAGGATGGTGCTCATTTTTTCCCATCTATAAATACAACGATTATTTACCACTGTCAAAAATCTCTACGGATTCGAATGTTCTGATCACTGCTCCACCACATGGCCTTTTCTACATCAGGGTCCCCTTATTCTCACTGAAATCAGGGAGCCCGTTTCAACGATGCCACCTGTTAATGTCTTCCCAGGCTGCCGAGGACAGCGGTTGCGGGTTTCACAAGGATCTGGTGCTGCCTTCTGAACGCATGTCCACGAGGCCTTGGCGAAGGCTGGTTCTCCAGGCCCTCCTCCAGATCAAGCTGTGAGGCCAGGAAAGGGGTCACATAACACGCCATCCAACACCTTATTTATTTCTTATCACCATGCTCTCCATTATTCCAGGATCATATTGGTCATTGAACTTAAGCAAACACTGAGTCCAGATTTCAGTCCATCAACCAAAGAGAGTCTAATAGCCACTCCCCATGGCTCAGGAAAATCCTTGGCCCTAACATTTCTGGTGATTACGTCCCTGTGACTGCATTCAAGATGATCCAGCAATATGTCCTGACTTCTTTGGTCTAGAAGACTCAAACAAATTCTCTTATATATATATTCTTAAGGCTCCTATTAACAAAATACAGTAAAATATTTACCTTTTATTTTGGTGTGACCCTTATACTCTCCTGGGCTATATTTTATACTCTTACCTGAGGCGTTCTAGGATCAGACCAAAATTAAGAGTTTGGTGAAAATGTGGGATGATGGATGAGCATCTTAAAGACAATTGGGCTGGGGATGTGGCTCAAGCAATAGTGCGCTTGCCTGGCACGCATACGGCCCGGATTCGATCCTCAGCACCACATACCAATAAAGATGTTGTGTCCACCAAGAACTAGAAAATGAATATTAAAATTTCTCTCTCTCTCTCTCTCTCTCTCTCTCTCTCTCTCTCTCTCTCTTCTTTCCTCTCCTCTCCTCTCTCACTCTCTCTTAAAAAAAAAAGACAACTGCCCAGGTAGAGTCATAATAAGGTCTTCAATTTAGGGAAAGCTAGTCTCCTCGGGGGAGGAGGGGCTGCTTCTTACAGCAAAGAGGGTTAATGGAGATTTCAGGGTTCAAGGCTCTGAGATTTGTCTAATTCTACTGGTATTTAGCCATTCTAATTAACAGGGTCTGAATCATTCCCTTATTAATGTCCTAATTGACATAAGAGAGACCTGGAGAAATTGTGGATTTATAATTTTTTTGTACTTCTGCAATTTGGAGAATTGGATGTTTTATTCTGATATTAACCTTTATCAGTTTCCAAAGAGAAAATATTTCTGATGATCTGAACCTGACTTGAAGGAGGAATATAATGCTTGAACCTATCATTTTCTTTCTGTAAGTCTCCCACTCCAGTCAGTAACAGCAGTCTGTAGACATGTTGTAATGTTCATTCCACCCTGAAGTTCGATGGTGTTATTTCAAAGCTCAGTTTTCCATAGACATTTGATTTCAGGCCATGATAACTTAAAGTCTTTGTTGGGTCATTGCACACCAGTAATCATCAGGTCTCTTTTCCCATGGGCTGTGATATCATCAACATATTCAATTCCCTTAGGTCAGACATCCAGCATACCTCCTCACATGTGTTATCTAGAACCATCTCTGATGTAAACCACTATTGTGGTCAGTGCCACCGTGGTCAGGTAGAGATGAAGAATGACTCTTGATGTCTTAGGGTAGAGGAAGTTGACACAGAAAAAAGTTATAAAATGGTTGGGAGATCTGAAAGAAAAAAGGAAAATAGGGCAGGTGACACCACCCCATATATGGAAACCCTAACATCCCTGGAAAGAGACGCTCATTCCACCCTACTGTGGCCCACATTCAGGAACAGCTGTCTAGGAGCCTGCACACACAGCTCCTGGCACCAAGGAGATTAGTTCCTGCCTCTACAGGGCTGGATTGCTGCTGCTGCTATGGGATCCAAAAAAACCCGCTTTCTTTTTTTCCTTTCTTCCTCTCTGCCTAGTGTTTGGCTGATCTTGACAGAACCTCCTAAAATGGAGGCCTTCAAGCAGGGAAGTGTGGGAAATGAGGTTCTCGTACTTTCTGTCCCTCTGGTGTGGGGAGAACACAGAAGGACAGAGATGGTGCTGAACACCCACACAAGGTGTCCAACACACTTGAACCTGAAAGTGGGAATAGGGTGTTTGTGAAAAGAGAGGAGAGAAAGGAGTCTCAGAGATTTTAAAAGCGGGAGTTGGAGTTGAAGCTCCAGATACAGACTCTCTAACCAGGTGCCTACAAGTCCCTGGGAGGCATCTTTTTCAGATGACTGTATACTCCAGTTTGAAGATTGGTCTAGACTTTGATCGTGCAAAGGGATGCACACCCTCCATCCAGCTTTCTCAGGGCACTCTGGACCTCTTTGTTTCTCAAGCTGTGAATGACGGGGCTCAACATGGGGCTCACCGCACAGAAGAGCACAGAGACCAGGGTTTCCATGTTTAAACTTCTCTAGGCCTGTCATAGTGGAAGTTTGCTGTTCCATAGAGAACCACCATGACAGTGAGGGGGGACGCACACGTGGAGAAGGCCTTCCTCCTGCCCTGGGCAGAGGGAATCCCCAGGATAGCAGCCATGATATGTGCGTAGGAGCCTGCAGTTAAGAGGCAGGGGCTCAGGCCCATGGTGGCACTGACAACGTGGAGCGCAGACTCGTTGACCGAGGTGTCTGAGCAGGAGAGCTTCAGGAGCAATGGGGTGTCACAGAGAAAGTGGCTGAACTGGTGGGGCCCACACAGAGTGAGTGTGATGGCCAGCACCGTGTGTGTGACCAAATACACCAGCCCACACATCCAGGACCCAGTCACCTGGCCAACACAGACCTTCACACTCATGATGACTGGGTACTGAGGAGGACGGCTGGTGGCCACACAGCAGTCATACTGGCCACACAGCCAGTAAGAAGCCTTCTGTGCCAGCACTTGTCTCCAAGAAGAAGATCTGCTAAAGGCAGCCCTCATTAGAAATGGCCTTCTTATCCAAGAAAAACTTCACCAGCAGTACTGAGAGGGTGGTGGATATTTAACAGACGTCCAAAAAGCTCAAATTGCTGAGGAAAAAGTACATTGGAGTGTGGAGAGCAGGAATGACCCTGGTGGCAACTATTATGAGCATGTTCCCCAGGAAAGTGGTCAGGTAAATGACCAGAAAGAGCAGAAAGAACCAGCCCTTTAGGTTGGAGTGGTTAGAAAATCCCAAGATTATGTATTCAGTGACAAATGATTGATTGCTCATTTTCAATGGGATCATAGCTACAAAACAGAGAAAAAGAGACCATGATGAGAATGGACTGAGAGCACCCCAAACAGGCTTGTTAATCTGCAGCAACATGGCAAATAATATTGTATACAGAGATGCCTGAACTCTGGAAAGAGACGTATAGGAGTGACTTTAGAGAGAGTATAACTTCTCACAGACTTTTGCATAGGTGCTCTTTTGTAAGAATAAATGGAGACGTGGTCAAAATGCACAACCAGCTGTCAACCCCTGTGTCTCATTGAATCTGCAGTATCTCCCTCCTAACACTGTGCTTCACTGTGATGAATTCTTTTTCATATGTCTGTTATTTCAAGTAATAAGTTTTCATTGTGGAAAAATGAAGAAAATGCAGAAAGTTATTCAGAAGAATGGAACAGGTCAAAAAATCAAAGCTCTCTTTGCATTCATCCCATTCTACCTCTATCTATCTTTAAAATATCCAAAGCAAAATTTCCCAATATTGTTGTACTCTATTTAGTTGTTTGCCTTGTAATCTTAATTTCCTAACATGAAATTAAGTTAATATCTCCCTTTTTATTGAACATAGAAACGTTCCATTCCATTTACTATCATAAATATTGGAATAGAAGCTTTCATACATATGTATCTGTGATCATGTCTGATTATTTCTTAAAGGTAAAATAATAAGTCACCTGCTTTTAAATACATTGATCTATTTTTTTTCAGTAGAAACTTATATTTTTTTTAAGTTTTATAAGATACAAGAAATTTTGACAAATGATATATACTTAGGTATTTTTCTTCTTTTGTATTATAAGATTTACCTCACAAAACATTACATTTAAAAAAAAAATGATTGATACAATTACTGGTTTACTATCATGTTACCCGTGCTAATCCGTGATTCATTGTTTTGAACTAAAATTTCTGTTTCTTTTTCAATCTTAAATGAAAACTATTATAGTAAAACAGTAGGCTCTTAGTCCAGATAAATGTGGATTGAAATCCATCTGTTGTTTACTAGATGTTGTTTGTAAAAAAGTCAGCTCATCTCTATTCTTCAGTTTGTTCCTTGCTTAGGATATTAATGTTGTCTATTTCACAACTGCTGAAAAAAGTTTTGAGATAATATAAGCTATGTGTCTGGCACATTACATTTACTCAATGCCTTTTATCAAGTTAGAAAATGTCTATCCATTTTTTACTAGTAGTTTTTTTTGTGTGTGTGTATGTGTGCTGGGTTTTGAATTCAGAGCCTTATGCATACTAAGCATGCACTCTACCACTGGACTTTGCCCCTAGATTCATTTAGTTATACTTTTTATCATAAATAGATATTGAATTTTCTTATTTTCTCTGCATCTATTGAAATGATATATATTTTTTTCTTATTTAGGCTGTTACTATGGAAATTCGGTTGATTGAATTTTTGAATATTGAACCAGCCTTGCATTGTGGGATTGATCTCAATTGACTGTAATGTTATCCTTATTCTATATGGCTGAGTTGAGTTTGTTAATATTGTTCCCTGATTGCTTTTGTGTATTCTATTTTCGCTCTTCTCCAGAGATAATCTATTTCTTGAAAAATTCTCAGCTGTATTCTACTGTTATTTTCAGTCAATGCATGTTAGTGTACTAGTGGGAAACAGAGAAGGGATTTCTGATGTTTCCAGGAAGCCCTGCCTTAGGTACTGTAAACTCAGTCACAGGGATATGGCCTTCACAGTGACCCACTTTCTAGCAATATGGCTGAGCCTAGTTCTTATTCCTCCCGACGTTAGACATTTCAGCCTGTTCCTTTCCATAGCTGCAAAGGTTTTCCGTTTAGTGTCCTAATGTAACAGTTTCTGTTACTCTTGCCCCTGAAGATTACAGCTTTTGTTGTATGCAAAAAATCAGGAAATGGGTCTGGGAGGAGTTTTGGCTGCTGTTGCTGCTCTTTATCCCTCCACCTATGCAAGAAATGATACCATTAAAGACACTTTCTCAGAATACTTCCCTATCTTCCTGGGAGCATTTGGTGGAATCCATGGAGAAAAAGAAAAAAATACAAACATCTTATGTCTATAGCCCTCTTGGTCTTTATGCTCTTAAACCATTCTATACTTAGTCTTTAGCAATCCATTAAGTATATTTTACTTGAGTTTTTTTTATAAATAAACTCCTATGTATCTAGTGGGTTCTGCCATAGTTAAAAAAATGCCTGGATTATTTTGGTTGCTTATCTCTCCCCAGACCTCGGTTAGTTGTTTGCCTTATAATCTTCATCCCTAATAAAGTCAAAGAAAGTCATTAATTTGCATTTTCTTCTGCTATTTTTGGTTATTATAATGATGAAAACAACATGCTTTCTAGCTATTTCGTTAGATACTCAAGGTGAAATTTGAAGTCTATACACTTCCTTTTCAAAAATATTTAGTAATTTCTAATTTAGTTAAATATGTAGTTATTCTATTCAAAACAATCCCTTTTTTAGCATATTTCCAAGAAAATTAATGCACAGTTCACAAAAATTCTTGTGTAAAAATTCATAATAACTCAAACAAATATTATGCCTTCAGCCGAAGGACAGAAGACAAATCACGGTTTATCATGCAGTGAAATAATTCAGTTACTTTAGAAACACAAATACTGGAACATTAATAATATTGACAAATCTAAAAAAAAATTTCTGGTTGAAAGAAATCAGATACAAAATATATACTGTATGTTTCCTTTAAATAAACTTCAAAAATTAGCAAAACAGCTATAATGGTCAAGTAATAATGGTGGTCTTTTTTTTTATTTGAGCTCAGGGGTGATATCAGTTGAAGCATGAAGGAATTTTCTAAAGTGATGGAAATGTTTTATATCCTGATTTTTGGTAGTTCATATATATGTAAAATATTATAAACCTGTACACTTTAGATCTGTGCTTTCATTGAGTACAAATTATAGTTCAATTTTTAAAAATAGCCTAATTTTAAAAATAAGTAATTAATGGGGAAGAGTGGTACCTGCCTGTAATCCCAGGTACTTGGGAGACGAAGGCAGGAGGATCATAAATTTGAAACTCTGCAAGGCCTTCTGACCCAAATAATTGAAAGGGCTGGGGATATAGCTTCATGGTAGAGTGCCACTGGGTTCAATCCCCAGTACTGCAGTAAGTAAGTAAGTAAGTTAGTAAGTAAGTAAATTGATAAATAGAAGTGAAAGCATTTTTTCAAGAATATTTTTAACTCAGGATTGGTTGGAGACACATCTAAATATTTTTATAGGTCTCTAAGAGGTTAAGTATTTTCTCCCATTTTTTTGCATTTCTCTACTTTTTTTTTACCACAGTGATAGTCCAAGACATATCACATTTTACAAGTGACATCAGTTGTTTCCTGATCACGATCTGTGTGAAGCAGTGAATGTGATTAGTGGGTGCATTCGGTCTGTATCAAAGATACAAAGCCTTGCTCACCATGATGAATGGGCGTGTGCATGTGTGTGTGTGTGTGTGTGTTTGTGTGTGTGTGTGTGTGTGTGTGTGTTATTGGTTGTGAGATTGGTCTTTACTGAGAACACTGTCTTATAGTTAGTGGGATGGCAAGTTGGCATCTCAGGCAAAATTGATGGCAGAAATCTCAAAGAATATAGCAGGAATATGCCATCTAAGGCTCAGCAAGCTCAGAACACTTGGTTATCCTAATTGCTATAAATGGAAAGACCCTCACTATTGAGTTTCTCTGAGAGCTGCATCACACTGGGGCGGGAGGAGGGAGCCCATTTCCATAGAGTTGTACCCTGTTTCTATGGAGACTCCAGCTAGGCTTCTAGGGGCTGGTGGGATAGTACCAGTGGATGCTGCCAAGCCTTGGGTCATTCTGAGGAGCCTGCTACTTCAGGGGAGGTGGCAGGGTATCAGACTATGGGGCCGGGACTAGGCTCGGTGAAGTTGTGTCAGGCCTGATTTCTAAGCAAGGTACTTGGCAATAGAAACATCAGAAAACGTCCCACCCCCCACCATGCCATGGGTGAGAGAGCCCAGGTGTGTCTCTGGAAGCCAGGCTTGGGTATGAGCATGGACATCAATGATTGCAGAGTATCAACAATAGGGGAACATAAGTCTCTTTCAGGTAAGTGCAGATTGAAAACAGGGACATCTGGAGTGAGATAGACTGGGTTTTAGAAAATCATCAGATCTCTAGGTATAGAACACGCAGATAGACCCACTCATGGAATTGTGCGTGTGAGTCCAAGGAGCAGGGGTCGATAACTGTGAAACCTGGTTCCCCTGGTTTTAGACACACCTGTTTAGTTCAAAAGAGTTATCTGAGTGCTAAAACAAAATCAAAATAAAGTGGTCTGTATCTGAAGACGTGCTGTGTTGAAGGTGGGAGAAAATCTCTGAAGCCCGCATGGAGAAGGATATGGAGAACTTTAAAGTCCTAGTTGAAGAGGACACGGTAAAGACAACAAATCAGTTTGGGCAGGCTGGCTAGCTGGTGGGATCACTCAGGAAAACAGGAATATGTGAGGAATAGCAGATGTAGAGGAGGCTTTGGTGGATTTGATTTGAGTAATGTTGAATGTGAGTTATCTGTGGGATAATCACGTGGAAATGCCCTTCACAGAAAGCCTAGAACTGCAGGTGTGGATTTGGGAGTCACTGTCTTGAAGGCAACTGTTACAGCAAAGGGTGAATATGAAATCCCCCAGGATAATAGAGAAAGTAGAGAAGGAAACAGAGAAAGTAGGGATTCTTGTGATACTTGGTTTTCACGAAAATTGTAGTAAAAGTTTATTCAGAAATGACGAAAAACACCACACTATCTAGTTCAGTTGTAGGTATTGCTTTCTCTAAATAATTTTTCTAAACATCAGCTTACCTTATTAGCATTGATTTACAATGCATTAACTTTGAAATGCAGCTGGAATCTACATGTACTTGACATTTCTTACGTTCTCTGTTTTCTCTATCAACTACCTGGATGAACTTCAAGTCATTTAGAAATCAGTGACATGTACTTTCTTTTAACTCCCCGTATCAATAAGATCAATATGACAATCTCTTTTATAGGTAGATATCAAGATGTTTTCAGAAAAAGAAATAAAATTCCACATAGAAGGCAGTTTCAGCAGATTTTACTATGGGAAAATGGTACATGGTCTGTGGATATGTAAAAGGGAAAACTAAATGTAAATGTTCAGGGATTTAAAAATACAATCTCTGAAGTTGTGCATACTGCTATTGTAAAGGTCTTAAATATAAAGGTCAATTTAGGAGGGACAATTTCATGGGGCATTAAAAAAATCTTCCAATGTATGTTTATATAATTTTATCTACATATAAGTTTTTCCTTGGTTTTACTGGCTAATTTCTTGTAGGTCACGGGTGTGGGGTAGGGTGAAGGATGATACCCAAACAATTTTCCGTATCCTCTATGCTCTTTATTAATGTAGGGTATTAGATTGAATTATCATCATGGTCACCATTATAATCCATTATTAACAATCATAATTCATGAATGACACTTTGTGACACAATAAGTACTTGCTCCTTAGAATTTATATAATGCAGCATAGGAATTAGATCAACTTAATAGTAAACCCTCTGCTCTGCAATAATAATAACCATAATCATCATAATCATCTAGGGCATATTTGATAGAAAAACAATTTGAGTGGGAGTCTTCTTAGATTGCTTGAATACACATAAATGCCTGACTTTAAAAACCTTGTTTAATGTAGTTTAAAAGTGGCATGTTTTCTGTCAAAATTAGATTGAATTTCGGATAATCCATTCTATCAAAACTCAGTGAATTTCTTTGAAAAGATGAATTTTTAAATACCTGAATCCAATCAGGATTTTTCAAATTGAGTAACGAATAGAGACACACATTAGATAAAAATACCTAAAACTTATTAAATGCCTATAAGACTTTTACATGCATTAACTTATTTGGTTTACACAACAACCTATAAGATAACCTATTATCCCCATTTTACAGAAAAAAAAATTGAAATTAATGAACAATATATTAATACAAGTAGGGAAACATCAATGAATCCCTTTAATTTGCGTAATGTACATTAATTTGTACATTTAATATTTATTAACAATTATGATTTAAAAAACAAAAAAAGAAATTGACTCAGAAAATTTATCATGTAATAACTCTTATTTGTAGTGATACTTTGTTACCTGATGATAATACCATATATTAGTAAACTGTCTTATTATCTTCAATGCCCAGACATTAATGTCTTTGGTTTTAATAATTCATTGCACATGATTAATAGGCCAACACAGCTTTCATTAAAATTCCAAATCTCAGGGCCTTAAGAAGCTTAAAGTATTTAAATTTCAATAGAAAGTCGGTGCTTCAGTTAAAGACAACTAATTTTAAAATCTAAATATAAACAAAATAAAATAAATAAGTCTAGAGTCTTAAAAGAAGAACTTTTTTTTGTTGTTGTTGCTTTGGCAATAAATGAAATGTTTTGCTGCCTAACCTTAGAAATTCATTTCCTCAAATGAAAAAAAAAATGGGCATGACAAAAACAAGGAAGAATGGTGTGATCATGAAAACCCTTATGCACATCAGGAAAACAATGATTCCTATTTGATCTCAATAGCACAAGCAATGATTAAAATTTTTAAATCCAATTTTCATGTTGCCCAGTATATTGCTTAAAACACACACACACACACACACACACACACACACAACACACACACACACACACACACACACACACACACAGTACAAGGTCAATTTATTCAAAAAAAATATCTGAATGATTTAAGGTGCTTGTGGCAATGTGAATTTATTACTGAAAAATCTATGAGCTATATGGCCTGGCCCAGAGTTGTCCTCATATCCTTCCATGTGGTGTGGGTGCTTGGAGCCGAGGGAAAGATCAGAGGTCATTGTGCAGAACAGTTGGCCTCAGTCAGTGAGTTCCAAGTGTTCCCAGTGATGCTGGTCCAAGGACACACTTTGGAAAGGCTGGGCTCTTTTACCTAACATGCAGAGATGCCCTTACCCCTAACTGGTAGGTTTAAAATCTTAACAAATTCACTAGGAAAAAGCCTCCCTCCTGTCTTGGAGATTCAGCACTCAATTAAGCATTTAACATCACTTTCAGTTCTGTTTTTTTGGGGCCGGGGTGTAGGGGGGCAGTTACCGGAGATTGAACTCAGGGGCTTGACCACTGAGCCACATCCCCAGCCCTATTTTATATTTTATTTAGAGACAGGGTCTCACTGAGTTTCTTGGTGCCTTGTTTTTGCTGAGGCTGTCTTTGAACTCACTATCCTCCTGCCTCAGCCTCCTGAGCTGCTGGGTTACAGTCGTGCACCACTGTGCCAGCTCTTTCAGTTCTTTTTATTTCACCTGTGCTTCTTCTCGCATAAAGGGGAAAGGGAAGACAAATTATTACCTCTTACGATATGTCAGAGCCTTCTAGTTATGAAATTCTTCAAAATAAAAAATTCTCTTTTCCATTTAGGATTTTAAAATTTCTTTTCTTGGTAGTCGTTAGTTTCAATTCAAACCAATTTTGTTCCTATACAGGGTCTAATTTAGTCCTAAGCCAGATCTACTAAGAAACCCAAAGAGGATAAGATCTGATCCCTGTCCTGCTGCGCCCCTCCCCTGACTCAGGCAATGGCAAGGCCCTACTGAGGTGGATAGCGCAAGGCGTCCATCCTCTGGAGGAGCGCAGTATGTTTCTGGGAATGGGCTGATTTGTTTTTGAATTCCTTTAATAAGTATAGTTTTGATTTCTCATATGACCATTAAGTATAAAGGAAATATCATGACTTTCCCAATTAATGCAACTACTTCTAAAGCATAGATCTGTTTGCTCTAAATGCCATGATTTAACTGTGGAGTGTAAATTGTTAATGTCTAAAGAAAAACTCCCTGTATTCCTGTCAAGGAAGTTTTTGAGAAATTAAATAAAAATCTAGAGAAGAAAAATTAATGTTAAAAAGATAGATTAGTGCTTAGGACTGTGCAACTTGTTCTTGTTCCTGTGCACAATGGTTTGTGTTCTTACTTTTGTTTGATTACAAGTAATAACAAATCAACTACTTGCCATAACCATGGCACCGGTTCCAGTCAGTAAGTCAAGAAAGAATAGTCAAGGTATAGGCCAATAGTTTGGGACATTTGTAACTATTATTAAAAGTTAACTAAGCAGAAACAGCTCAAAGCAAAACTCGAACTGAAAGTACAAATGCTTGCTGATGCATAAGCCAAGATACATTCTTCTATTTTAATTGTAGCTACGTAATATTTAGTTTTGTTTTAATAATGATTCCTGTTTTGTAACCACAAAGTACTGTAAGCCTTCCAAAATGAAAAGTATATATGATCAAC
This sequence comes from Ictidomys tridecemlineatus, assembly GCF_052094955.1. Classification (NCBI taxonomy): domain Eukaryota; kingdom Metazoa; phylum Chordata; class Mammalia; order Rodentia; family Sciuridae; genus Ictidomys; species Ictidomys tridecemlineatus. Next base: position 11,845 of record NW_027521582.1, read on the forward strand.
TTCACAAGTCAAGTTTGGGATCAACACCTTCACTTTGGTGTCTGTGTTGTTTCTCCACCCCCTCTTTTGCCAACTCCTCACCATCCATTCGTCTCCTGAGACCCCCTGTTGGAGTTGGTCTCTGACACTGTCCTTCAACCAACAAAAAATATAATGGAAAGATGAACTCAATATGTGCATGAAACTTGGTAACAATTCTATGTAATTTACAAATTATCATTATTTTCTCTTAGTGTTTGCTTGGGCAACTCTGGCAATGGAGCACTTAATACTTGTCAAAGCCCCTCATTCCATCTTGAATATGCGCTTCTCCAGGTCCTAGTTGGGCCTCTCAATTGTGTTCTAAACACTAGGGCAACACCTTGTGTAAATGTGCACTCAGTAAAGGTTTGAAGAATGAAGAAGGTCTGTCAAGTACATCCATGGAGCAGAGTTTTTAAATGATTCTTTATAGATGGTACTGTGTGGGACCTAAAGGATCTCACAGAGACTTGACAGAGGCAAGAGGACATTTCTGTTCAGTTGTTCTGGTGCAGATATCTCGCTGAGAAAAAATAAAGTCTCTGTGGGCATAAGTGAGGCAGCATAGTCCAGCGGCTTCTGAGGAACTCAGTGTCTCCTGTCTCCTAAACATATCCCTTATGGAGACCATCGACCCACAGAACAAGCAGCTCTGCATCTTTCTTTCCCAATCAGTCATCTCAAAGTCAGCTGACTGAGAATGAAGTCACTTATGACTGACCCCAAAATATAATATTTCTAAAGAAGGGGGGTTGTGTATGAATTAGATTACTCACAAGTTTCAGGGATTTATTACAGTTTATAAATTGCTTGCAACTCTCCTCCCCAAGCATCCATGTGTTGTAAGATAAAGATAAAAACCCCTAGTTAGTGAATGAATACGTTTCTAAACATAACTTTTTCTACAATAATGATTTTTATTTAAACAGATATTTTGGTAGGTCTATTGTTATGCTATATTTATCATAATGAGAATATGTCCCTATGCTTTCTCCCTAAAAATTATTCTTTTCTGTCCTGCTCATCAAAAGCAGAGGATTAATAGTTAGCATTATCTATTGTTTACAATAAGTAATTTTCCACACACATCATCTCACTTAAGGAATTTAGGCATCCCAGGGTTTCTGGTTATGTTTTGGGTTTGCTTCCAGTACTGGAGGCATCATGCTAAATCCCTCAGGTTTTGTGATAACCTCTGAAGTTATTTCTACTCTGGCAATACAAGTAGTATTTTGGAAACTTAGACACACATAGAAAAGGTGCTATGATAGGTCATTACATAAATGCCATCAAAATGGTAATGAAAATATGTACAATATTCTGTAATATGTTTTTAAGGTGTAGGTATATCCTGATTCTGGAATAGTGTTTTTGAAAATTGTGATGGTAAATAAACTACTTACCAGCAACTTTCACAGAGAGGCGTAGATTTCTGGTTTTGGTGTGGCCCTTGCTGCTCTCCATACTAGCACCTGGGCTGCAAAGAAAGCTCTTGCTAAAACTGGCTGTTGGTTTCCATTCACCACAAAACGGACCTGTTATTCTGAAAGTTGCCTGTCGCATATCTGTGGCCTCATGAAAGAGTCAAAATTTTCTGATCTCTCAAAATTCATTTTCCTGTGATGGACATTTATAGAGGTCTGGGGTTGACCTGTAGAAAATATGAATCGAGCCTTTCCTCTGTAGCTGCTCTGGGACTCCTCAGTGTGCAAACAAAACTCAAGGGCAACGGCTTGAGTTCAACTGCAACAATAAAGAGAAGTTAATTCGCTGTTGGATTCATTAATGTCTTGGCAATCACCTGTTTCCAGTATGCAGCGAGAAGATCAGCGTTCAGTGTGAGATTTCTGCTAAGAAGTTGTGGGTGGCTGTAACCTCAAGACTGCCTTCCCTTCCCGCTCGGGAGAGAAGGGCTCAGGGTGGGTGTACACTTATTGGGATGGATTTCGCACGGCATATAAAGATTTTTTTTCATGTTACATACTTTCCAGATTGAAATATATCAGAAGCCACAATATTAAAAGCATCCCCACTATCTTCAGCTGATGCACTCCTGCTAAGGGCTGATTCCTTACCAAACCCTGTATGACTTCGTGCCCCTTAATTCTATGATCCTGCTCATGACCTGGGAAAGAAATTGTTTGCTATAAAGTTTAAAAGTAGGGAAAAAAAAGAGTCATCAAACAGCTCTTTCGGGCACAGATGGAGAAAAGACAACAAGCTTGAAAGTCTTGTAGTATTTTACTGCACAAAAATAAAAATAAAAGTATTAGATAAAGAGGTAAGTCTCTAAAACTTAAAATTTCCCATAATACAATGGGGTTTTTCTTATGCTTAGGAGAGACACATTAACAGTACTCCTAAAAGATCTTAGAATGATTAGCCATAAGGGAAAGGCAAAGCTAAAGCACATTTGATGAAGCACTTCACACATTCCAGGGTCGTCACAATAAAGGAATGATAATGATGTGTTGTTAAGGGAGTGAGGAAATCAGAAGCTTTATTCACCACCCTTAATAATAAGGTAAGCTGGTTCCACTGGTCTGAAAATGATCTGGAACTTTTTCAGAAAGTTAAATATTGAGTTAACGATCCACCTCTTCCAATCTTACTTACAAACTCAAGATAAATAAAGAAGTTGTCCACCAATGATTTGTACATGAATGTTCATATAATGTTCATATTATATATAATGTTCATATTATATATACAAATCTTATTCATATAAGTCAAAAAGTGAAAATGACCAGGCAGGTCTCTAATCTAGCTACTCAAGAAGCTGAGGCAGAAGGATCACAAATTCAGGGACAACCTGGGCAAATTTACAAGACCCTGTCTCAAAACAAAATTTTTAAAAGGGATGGGCTTTGGCTTAGTGGTAGAACATTGTTTTGTGTGCAGGAGGCTCCGGGTTCAATCTGCAGTACGACACACATATAGACACAAAGTAAAAATTAATCTACTAGCTACTCAAGAAGCCTGGAGTCTGGGTACCTTCGGGGTCTCCCCGAGGAGATTCAGGAGGCAGCGGGACAGGTTCCCAGGAGATAGGCTTCGGAGTAATCGCTTAGATTGACTGTGGAAGTCACAGGTGCTCATAAAGCCAAAAGAGAGCAGGGTGAGGTGAGGGGGCCTGATGGACTGTGCAGAAAAGAAGGTGTCCAGAAGGAGGCTCAAAAGCTATAAGCAATCATTCTGCACCACAGTGTCAAAGCTCTGCTGTCTGTACCAGGGCTTCTGCACCCCAGTCTAAAACCTCTGCTCCCTATAACAGTCCTTCTGCACCCCAGTCTCCAACCTCTGCTCCCTGCAACAATCTTTCTCCACCCCAGTCTCCAAGTTCTACTCTCTGAAACACTCTTTCTGCACCCCAGTCTCGAACATCTGCTCTCTGCAACAGTCCTTCTGCACCTCAGTCAGAAAACTCTGTTCTCTGCAACAATCATTCTCCACCCCAGTCTCCAACCTCTGCTCTCTGCAACAGTCCTTCTGCACCTCAGTCTCCAAACTCTGCTCTCTATAATATCCTTCTGCACACCAGTCTCCAAAATGTGATATCTGTAACAGGCCGTCTGCACCCCAGTCTCTAAACTCTGCACACCACAAGAATCCTTCTGCACTCCATTCTCCAAGTTCTGCTCTCTGAAAGAGTCTTTCTGCACCCCATTCTCAAACATCTGCTCTCGGCAACAGTCCTTGTGCACCAAAGTCTAAAAACTCTGCTCTCTGCAACAATCATTCTGCAACACAGTCTCCAAACTCTGCTCTCTGTAACAGTCCTTCTGCACCTCAGTCTCCAAACTCTGCTCTCTATAATATCCTTCTGCACCCCAGTCTATAAACTGTGCTATCTGTAACAGTCCTTCTGCACCCCAGTCTCCAACATCTGCTCTCTGTAACAGGCCTTCAGCACCCCAGTCTCCAATCTCTGCTCACTGCAACATTTCTTCTACACTCTAGTCTCCAATCCCTGCTCACTGCAACATTTCTTCTACACCCTAGTCTCCAAACTGTGCTCTCTGTAACTGTCTTTCTCATCCCAGTATCCAACCTCTGTTCTCTGTGACGATCCTTCTTCACCTCAGTCTCCAACCTCTGCTGTCTGCAATGATCTTTCTGCACCTCAGTTTCCAACCTCTGCTCTCTGTAACAGTGCTTCTAAACCTCAGTCTCCAACCTCTTCTCTCTCTACCAATCCTTCTACACCTCAATCTCCAACCTCTGCTCTCTGTAACAGTCCTTCTGCACCTCAGTATCCAACCTCTGTTCTCTGTAACAGGGTTTCTGCACCTCAGTCTTTAATCTCTGCTCTCTTTAACAGTCTTTCTGCACCCCAATTTCCAAACTCTGCTCTCTGTAAAATCCTATTGCATCCCTTTATCCAAACTCTCCTCTCTCTAACAGTCCTTCTGCACCCAGTCTCCAACGTCTGCTCTCTACAACGGTCCTTCTTCACCAAAGTCTCCAAACTCTGCTCTCTCTAACAGTTCTTCTGTACCACAGTCTCCAACCTCTTCTCTCCATAACGGTCCTTCTGCACCTCAATTGCCAACCTCTGCTTTCTGTAACAGTCCTTCTGCACCTCAGATTCAAAACTCTGCTCTCTGTAACAGTCCTTCTAAGCCTCAGTCTGAACCTCTTCTCTCTGCAACGATCCTTCTGCACCTCAGTCTCCAAACTCTGCTCTGTGTAACTGTCCTGCTGCACCCCTGTCTCCAACCTCTGCTCTCTGCAGCAATCCTTCTGCACCTCATTCTCCAACCTCTGCTCTCTGCATCGATCCTTCTGTACCCCAGTGTCCTTCCTCGTCTCTCTGTAATAATTATTTTGCACCCCTGTCTCCAACATCTCCTCTCTCTAAAAGTCTTTCTGCACCTCAGTCTCAAATCTCTGCTCTCAGAAATGATCTTTCTGCACCTCAGTCTCCAAACTCTGCTCTCTTTAATAGTCCTTCTGCACCCCAGTCTCCAAACTCTGCTCTCTGTAACAGTCCTACTGAACCTCAGACTCTAACCTCTGCTCTGTGTAACAGTCCTTCTAAGCCTCAGTCTGAAACCTCTGCTCTTTGCAACGATCCTTCTGCACCCCAGTCTCCAATCTGTGCTATCTGTAACAATCCTTCTGCATCCCAGGCTCCAAAATCTGCTCTCTCTAACAGTTCTTCTGTACCGCAGTCTCCAACCTCTGCTCTCTTCAACAGTCCTGCTGCACCCCAGTTTCCAACCTCTGTTCTCTGCAACAGTCCTTAGCACCCCATGCTCCAAACTCTGCTCTGTGTAACAGTTCTTCTGTACCGCAGTCTCCAACCTCTGCTGTGTGTAACGGTCCTTCTGCACCCCAGTCTCCAAACTCTACTTTCCATATCAGTTATTCTGCACCCCAGTCTCCAACCTCTGCTCTCTGTAACAGTCCTTCTGAACCTAAGTCTCCAACCTTTGCTCTCTGAAACAGTCCTTCTGCACCCCAGTCTGCAAACTCTGCTCTCTGTAACAGGCCTTCTGCACCCCGCTCTCCAATCTCTGCTCTCCGTAACAGGCCTTTTAAACCCTAGTCTCCAATCTCTTCTCTCTGCAGCGATCCTTCTTAACCTCAGTCTCCAACCTCGGCTCTCTGCAACAGTCATTCTGCACCCTAGTCTCCAACCTCTGCTCTATGTAACAGTCCTTCTGCACCCCAGTCACCAAACTCTGCTCTCTGCAACAATTCTTCTGAACCCCAGTTACCATACTCTGCTCTGTATAACGATCCTTCTGCACCTTAGTTTCCAAACTCTGCTCTCAACAACTATCCTTCTGCACTCCAGTCTCCAACCTCTGCTCTCTGTATCAGTCCTTCTGCACCCAAGTCTCCTAACTCTGGTCTCTGCAACATTTCTTCTTCAACACAGTCTCCAACCTGTGATCTCTGTTATAGTCCTTCAGTACCCTAGTCTCCAACATCTTCTCTCTTCAACGATCCTTCTTCTACCCAGTCTCCAAACTCTGCTCTCTGTAAAGGACCTTTTGTATCACAGTCTTTAAACTCTTCTCTTTGTAACGGTTCATCTGCTCCCCAATTGCCAAACTCTGCTTTCGGTAACAGTCCTTCTGCACCCCAGTCTCCAAACTCTTCTCTCTGCAACTATCCTTCTGTACCTCAGTCTCCAACCTCTCCTCTCTGTAAAAGTCCTTCTGCACCTCAGTTTCCATCCGTTGCTTTCTGTAATGGTCCTTCTGCACCCCAGACTCTAATCTATGCTCTCTGTAGCAATCCTTCTGCACCTCTGTCTCCAACGTCTGCTCTCTGTAACAGTCCTTCTGTACCGCATTCTCCAACCTCTTCTCTCTATAACTGTACTTCTGCACCCCAATTGCCAACCTCTGCTTTCTGAATCAGTCCTTCTGCACCTGAGACTCCAACCTCTGCTCTCTGTAACAGTCTTTCTAATCCTCAGTCTGAAACCTCTGCTCTCTGCAACGATCCTTCTAAACCCCAGTCTCCAACGTCTGCTCTCTGCAACAGTCCTTCTACACAACAGTCTCCAACTTCTGCTCTCTGCTACAGTCTTTCTGCACCCCAGTCTCCAACCTCTGCTCTCTTCTACATTTCTTCTGCACCCCAGTCTCAAACCTGTGCTCTCTGTAACTATCCTACTGCACCCAGGTCTCCAAACTCTGCTCTCTGTAGTGATCCTTCGGCACCTCAGTCTTTAACCTCTGCTCTCTTCAACAATCCTTCTGCACCCCAGTCTCCAATGTCTGTTCTCTGCAACAGTCTTTAGGACCCCAGTCTCTAGCCTCTGCTCTCTGTGACATCCTTCTACACCCCAGTTTTAAAACTCTGCTCTAGGTAACATTCCTTCTGCACCCCACTCTCCATCCTCTGCTCTATGTAACAGTACTTCTGTACCGTAGTCTTCATTCTCTGCTCACTGCAACATTTCTTCTGTACCCCAGTCTCCAAACTGTGCTCTCTGTAACTGTCTTTCTGACCCCAGTCTCCAACCTCTGCTCTTTGTAACAATTCTTCTGCACCTCAGTTTCCAACCTCTGCTCTCTGCAACGAACCTTCTGCACCCCAATTTCCAACATCTGCACTCTGTAACAGTCCTTCTACACCTAGTCTCCATCCTATGCTCTCTGTAACAGGCTTACTGCACCCCAGTCTCCAACCTCTGCTCTCTGTAACAGTTCTTCTGCAAGCCAATCTTGAATCTCTGCTCTCTTTAACAGTCTTTCTGCACCGCAGTCTCCAACCTCTTTTCTCTGAAATGATCTTTCTGAACCTCAGTCTCCAGACTCTGCTTTCTGTAAGATTCTTTTGCATCTCTTTCTCAAACTTTTACTCTCTGTAACAGTCCTTCTGCACCTCAGTCTCCAACATTTGCTCTCTGTAACAGTCCTTCTGCACCCTAGTCTCCAACATCTTCTCTCTACAACGGTCCTTCCGCAATAAAGTCTCCAAACTCTGCTCTTTCTAACAGTCCTTCTGTACCGCAGTTTTTAACCTCTTCTCTCTATAACGGTCCTTCTGCACCGCAAATGCCAACCTCTACTTTCTGTAACAGTCCTTCTGTACCTCAGATTCCAACCTCTGCTCTCTGTAACAGTCCTCCTAAGCCTCTGTCTGAAAACTCTGCTGTCTTTAACAATCCTTCTGCACCCCAGTCTTCAAACTGTGCTATATGAAACAATCCTTCTGCACCCAGTCTCCAAACTCTGCTCTCTGTAACAGGTCTTCTGCACCCCAGTCTCCAAACTCTGCTCTCTGTAACAGGCCTTCTGCACCCCAGTCTCCAACCTCTGCACTCTGCTACAGTACTTAGCACCCCAGTCTACAACATCTGCTCTCTGCAACATTTCTTCTGAACCCAAGTCTCCAACCTGTGCTCTCTGTAACTGTCCTGCTGCACCCAGGTCTCCAAACTCTGCCCTCGGTAGCGATCCTTCTGCACCGCATTCTCCAACCTCTGCTCTCTGCAACGATCCTTCTGCACCCCACTCTCTATGCCCTGCTCTCTGTAAGAATCCTTTTGCAACCCAGTCTCCAAACTCTCCTCTCTGTAAACGTCCTTCTGCACTTAAGTTCTGCAATCTGTAACAGTCCTTCTGAACCCCAGTCTCCAACCTCTGCTCTCTTTAATAGTCCTTATGCACCCAGTCTTCAACATCTGCTCTCTACAACAATCCGTCTTCTCCCCAGACTCCAACCTCTGCTCTCTGCAATGGTCCTTCTACATCCCAGTTTCCAAAATATGCTCTCTGTAATAGTTCTTCTGCATCTCAGTCTCCAAACTCTGCTCTCTGAAACAGTCTTTCTTGACCCCTGTCTCATACCTCTGCTCTCAGTAACAGTTCTTCTGAACCCCAATCTCCAAACTCTGCTCTCTGTAACACTCCTTCTGCACCCCAGTCTCTACCCTCTACTCTCTATAAAAGTCCTTCTGCACCTCAGTCTCAAACCTCTGCTCTCTGTAAGATCCTTCTGCAACCCATTCTCCAAATGCTGTTCTCTGTAACAGTCTTCTGCAACCCAGTCTCCAAACTCTGCTCTCTGTAACAGGCCTTCTGCACCACAGTCTTCAAACTCTGCTCACTGTAACAGGCCTCCTGCACCCCAGTCCCCAAACTGTGCTCTCTGCAATGATTCTTCTGCACCCCAGTCTCAAAACTCTGCTCTCTGTAACAGTCCTTCTCTACCCCAGGATCCAACATCTGCTCTCTGAAACAGTTTTCCCTGCAACTCAGTCTGAAAACTCTGCTCTCTGCAAAATTTATTCTGCACCTGAGTTTCCAAACTTTTCTCTCTGTAACAGTACTTCTAAACCTCAGTCTACAAAATGCTCTGTGTAAGATCCTTCTGCAACCCAGTCTCGAAATTATGCTATAGTTAAAAGTCCTTCTGCACCCCAGACTCCAAACTCTGCTCTCTGTATCAGGCATACTTCACCCCAGTCTCCAATCTCTGCTCTCTGTAACAGGCCTTCTGCACCCCAGTGCCAAACCTCTTCTCTCTTCAATGATCCTTCTTCACCTCAGTCTCCAACCTCTGCTCTCTGCAACAGTCCTTCTGCACCCCAGTCTCCAACCTCTGCTATCTGTAACAATCCTTCTGCACCTCAGTCTCCAACATCTGCTCCCTGCAACGGTTCTCCTGCACCCCAGTCTCCACACTCTGTTCTCTGCAACAGTTTTCTGTACCCCAGTCTCCAACCTCTGCACTCTGCAACAGTCCTTCTGCTCCCCATTCTCGAAACTCTGCTCTCTGCTAAAGTACTTCTGCACCCCAGTCTCCAACATCTTCTCTCTGTATCAGTCATTTTACACCCCAGTAACCAAAATCTGCTCTGTGTAACAATCCTTCTGCGCCTTAGTGTCCAACCTCTGCTCACTGCAACGATCCTTCTGCACCCAAGTCTCCAACCTCTGATCTCTGTATCAGTCCTTCTGCACCACAGTCTCCAAACTCTGCTCTCTGCTAAAGTCTTTTTGCACCCAAGTCTCCAAACTCTGCTGTCTGCAACATTTCTTTTTCACCCCAGTCTCCAACCTGTGCTCTCTGTAACAGTCCTTCTGCACCCCAGTCTCCAAAATCTGCTCTCTGCAACGATCCTTCTTCTACCCAGTCTCCAAACTCTGCTCTCTGTAAAAGTCCTTTTGTATCGCAGTCTCCAACCTCTTCTCTTTGTAACGGTCCTTCTGCACCCCGTTCTCCAAACTCTGCTTTCTGTAAAAGTCCTTCTGCACCCCAGTCTCCAAACTCTTCTCTCTGCAACGATCTTTCTACACCTCAGTCTCCAATCTCGGCTCTCTGTAAAAGTCCTTCTGCACCTCAGTCTCCAACCTCTGCTCTCTGCAACAGTCCTCCTGCACCCCAGTCTCTAACCTATGCTCTCTGCAAACGTTTTATATACCCCAGTATCTAACATCTGCTTTCTGAAACGATCCTTCCGCATCCCAGTCTCAAACGTCTGCTGTCTGCAACAGTCCTTCTACACCCCAGTCTCCAACCTCTGCTCTCTGCTACAGTCCTTCTGCACCCCAGTCTCCAACCTCTGCTCTCTGCAACATTTCTTCAGCACCCCAGTCTCCAACCTGTGCTCTCTGAAACTATCCTACTGAACACCGGTCCTCAAACTCTGCTCTCCGTAGCGATCCTTCTGCACCTCAGTCTCCAACTTCTGCTCTCTGCAACGATGCTTCTGCATCTCAGACTCCCACATATGCTCTCTGCAATGGTGCTTCTGCACCCCAGTCTCCATACTCTGCTCTCTGTAACAGTCTTTCTGTACAGCAATCTCCAAACTCTTCTCTCTGTAACGGTCCTTCTGCATCCCAATTTCCAAACTCTGCTCTCTGCAACAGTCCTTCTCAGCCTCAATCTGAAATTTCTGCTCTCTCCAACAATCCTTCTAAACCCCATTCTCCAAACTGTGCTATCTGTAACAATCCTTCTGCACCCCAGTCTCCAACATCTGCTTTCTGTACCAGGTTTTCTGCAACCCAGTCTCCAAACTCTGCTCTCTGAAACAGGCCTTCTGCAACCCAGTCTACAACCTCTGCTCTCTGCAACGATCCTTCTGCATCCCAGTCTCCAAAGTCTGCTCTCTGCAACAGTCCTTCTACACCCCAGACTCCAACCTCTGCTCTATTCTACAGTCCTTCTGCACCCCAGTCTTCAACCTCTCCTCTCTGCAACATTTCTTCTGCACCCCAGTCTCCAAACTCTGCTCTCTGAAACAGGCCTTCTGCACCCCAGTCTACAACCTCTGCTTTTTGCAACGATCCTTCTGCATCCCAATCTCCAACCTCTGCTCTCTGCAACAATACTTCTGCATCCCAGTCTCCAAGCTCTGCTCTCTGTAACAGTCCTTCTGCACATCAGAATCCTACCTCTTCTCTCTGTAACAGTACTTCTAAGCCTCAGTCTGAAACCTCTGCTCTATGCAACAATCCTTCTGCACCCCAAACTATAAACTTTGCTCTCTGTAACAGTCATTCTGCACGCCAGTCTCCAAACACTACTTTCCGTGTCAGTAATTCTGCACCCTAGTCTAAAACCTCTAATCTCTGTAACAGTCCTTCTGTACCTCAGTCCCCAAACTCTGCTCTCCGCAACAGTACTTCTGCACCCCAGTCTCAAAACTCTGCTCTGTTCAAAAGTCATTCTACACAGCAGTCTCCAACATCTGCTCTCTGCAACGATACTTCTGCATCTCAGTCTCAAACGTCTGCTCTCTGCAACAGTCCTTCTACATCCCAGACTCCAACCTCTGCTCTATGCTACAGTCCTTCTGCACCCCAGTCTTCAACCTCTGCTCTCTGCAACATTTCTTCTGCACCCCAGTCTCAAACCTGTGCTCTCTGAAACTATCCTACTGCACCTCGGTCTCCAACCTCTGCTTTCTGCAACGATCCTTCTGCATCCCAATCTCCAACCTCTGCTCTCTGCAACAATACTTCTGCATCCCAGTCTCCAATCTCTGCTCTCTGTAACAGTACTTCTGCACATCAGAGTCCTACCTCTGCTCTCTGTAACAGTCCTTCTAAGCCTCAGTCTGAAACCTCTGCTCTCTGCAATAATCCTTCTGCACCCTAAACTACAAACATTGCTCTCTGTAACAGTCATTCTGCGCGCCAGTCTCCAAACTCTACTTACCATGTCAGTAATTCTGCACCCTAGTCTAAAACCTCTAATCTTTGTAACAGTCCTTCTGTACCTCAGTCCCCAAACTCTGCTCTCCACAACAGTAATTCTGCACCCCAGTCTAAAAACACTGCTCTGTGCAAAAGTCCTTCTACACACTAGTCTCCAACATCTGCTCTCTGCCACGATCCTTCTGCATCTCAGTCTCCAACGTCTGCACTCTTCAACAGTCCTTCTACACCCCAGTCTCCAACTTCTGCTCTCTGCTACAGTCCTTCTGCACCCCAGTCTCCAACCCCTGCTTTCTTCAACATTTCTTCGGCACCCCAGTCTCCAACCTGTACTCTGTAACTATCCTACTGCACCCCTGTCTCAAAACTCTGCTCTCTGTAGCGATCCTTCTGCACCTTAGTCTCCAAACTCTGTTCTCTGCAACGATCCTTCTGCACCCCAGTCTCCAAGGTCTGTTCTCTGCAACAGTCTTTCTGACCCCAGTGTCCAGCCTCTGCTCTCTGTAACATCCTACTTCACCCCAGTTTCCAAACTCTGCTCTCTGTGACATTCCTTCTGCACCCCAGTCTCCACCCTCTGCTCTTTGTAACAGTACTTCTGCACCGCAGACTCCAAACACTGCCCTCTGTAACTGTCTTTTTGACCCCAGTCTCCAACCTCTCCTCTCTGTAACTATCATTCTGCACCTCAGTCTCCAACCTGTGCTTTCTGCAACGATCCTTCTGCACCTCAGTTTCCAACCTCTGCTCTCTGAAACGATCCTTCTGGACCACAGTTTCTAACCTCTGCACTCTGTAACAGTCCTTCTACAACTAGTATCAAACCTCTTCTCTCTGTACCAATTTTTCTGCACCTCAGTCTCCCACCTCTGCTCCCTGTAACAGGCTTACTGCACCCCAGTCTCCAACCTCTGCTCTCAGTAACAGCTCTTCTGCACCCCAATCTCGAATCTCTGCTGTTTGTAACAGTCTTTCTGCTACCCAGTCTCCAACATCTTTTCTCTGAAACAATACTTCAGTCTCAAATCTCTGCTCTCTGCAACAGTCCATCTGCACCCCAGTCTCCAGACTCTGTTCACTTTAAGATCCTTTTGCATTTATTTCTCCAACCTCTCTTCTCTGTAACAGTCTTTCTGCACCCCAGTATCCAACCTATGCTCACTGTAAAAGTCCTTCTGCATCTCAGTCTCCAAACTTTGCTCTCTGTAATGGTCTTTCTGCACCCTAGTCTTCAACATCTGCTCTCTACAACAGTCCTTCTGCACCAAAGTCTCCAAACTTTGCTCTCTATAACGGTCCTTCTGCACCCCCATTGCCAGCCTCTGCTTTCGGTAATAGTCCTTCTGCACCTCAGATTCCAACCTATGCTCTCTGTACCAGGCCTTATAAGCCTCAGTCTGAAACCTCTGCTGTCTGCAACAATCTTTCTGCACCCCAGTCTTTAACCTCTGCTCTCTGTAACAGTCCTTCTGCACCATATTTTCCACCTCTGATCTCTGTTACAGTTTTGTATACCACATTCTCCAACATCTGCTCTCTGTAACAGTTTCTCTGCACCTCAATTTCCAACCTCTGCTTTCTGTAACAGTCCTTCTGCACCCTAGTCTCTAACATCTGCTCTCTACAACGGTCCTTCCGCACCAAAGTCTCCAAACTCTGCTCTTTCTAACAGTCCTTCTAAGCCTCAGTCTGAAACCTCTGCTGTCTGCAACAATCCTTCTGCACCCCAGTCTCCAAACTGTGCTATCTGTAACAATCCTTCTGCACCCCAGTCTCCAACCTCTGCTCTCTGTAACAGGTCTTCTGCAAACCAGTCTCCAGCCTCTGCTCTCTGTAACAAGCCTTCTGCTCCCCAGTCTCCAACCTCTTCTTTCTGCAACGATTCTTCTGCACCTCAGTCTCCAACCTCTTCTCTCTGCAACAGTTTTTCTAAACCGCAGTCTCCAACCTCTGTTCTCTGCAATGATTCTTCTGCATCCCAATCTCCAACAACTGATCTCTGCAACAGTCCTTCTGCACCCCAGTATACAACCTCTGCTCTCTGCTACAGTACTTCTGCACCCCAGTCTTCAACCTCTGCTCTCTGCAACATTTCTTCTGCACCCAAGTCTCCAACCTGTGCTCTCTGTAACTGTCCTGCTGCAACCCAGTCTCTAACCTCTTTTCTCTGTAGCGATTCTTCTGCACCTCATTCTCCAACCTCTACTCTCTTCACCGATCCTTCTGCATTTTAGTCTCCATTCTCTGCTCTCTGTAAGCATCCTTTGGCACCCCAGTCTCCAACTTCTCCTCTCTGTAAAAGTCATTCTGCACCTCAGTCTTCAAGTTCTGCAATCTGTAACAGTCCTTCTGCATCCCAATCTCAAAACTCTGCACTCAGAAATGATCTTTCTGCACCTCAATCTCCAACCTCTGCTCTCTTTAACAGTCCTTCTGCACCCCAGTCTCCAACATCTGCTCTCTGCAACGATCCTTCTTCTCCACAGGCTTCAACCTCTGCTCTCTGCATCGGTCTGTCTACATCCCAGTTTCCAAAATCTGTTCTCTGTAACAGTCCTTCTGCACCTCAGTCTCCAAACTCTTCTCTCTGAAACAGTCCTTCTGAACCCCTGTCTCCAACCTCTGCTGTCAGTAACAGTTTTTCTGCACCCCAATCTACAAACTCTGCTCTCTGTAGCACTCCTTCTGCACCCCAGTCTCCAACCTCTACTCTCTGTAACAGGCCTTCTGCACCCCAGTCTCCAACCTCTGCTCCCTGTAACAGCCCTTCTGCACCCCGGTCTCCAACTGTGCTCTCTGCAATGATCCTTTTGAATCTCAGTCTCCAAACTCTTCTCTCTGTTACAGTCCTTCTGCACCCCATGATTCAACATATGCTCTCTGAAACAGTCCTTCTGCACCTCAGTCTGAAAACTCGGCTCTCTGCAAAAATCCTTCTGCACTTGAGATTCCAAACTTTGCTCTCTGTAACAGTGCTTCTGAACCTCAGTCTACAAAATGTTCTCTGTAATATCCTTCTGCAATCCAGTCACGAAATTGTGCTATCTTTAACAGTCTTTCTGCACCTCAGTCTACAAACTCTGCTCTGTAACAGGCCTTCTGCACTCCAGTCTCCAAACTCTGCTCTCTGTAACAGGCCTTCTGCACCCAGTATCCAACCTCTTCTATCTTCAAGGATCTCTCTTAACCTCAGTCTCCAACCTCTGCTTTGTGCAACAGTCCTTCTGCACCCCAGTCTCCAACATCTTTTCTCTGTAACAATCCTTCTGCAACTGAGTCTCCAACCTCTGCTCTCTGCAACGGTTCTTCTGCACCCCAGTTCCACACTCTGTTCTCTGCAACAGTCCTTCTGCAAACCAGTCTCCAAACTCTGCTCTCTGCAACAGTCCTTGTGCATCCCAGTATCCAACCTCTGCTCTCTGCTACAATACTTCTCCACCCCAGTCTCCAACATCTGCTCTCTGTATCAGTCCTTTGCACCTCAGTCTCCAACCTCTGCTCTCTGCAGCAGTTTTTTTACTCCCCAGTAACCAAAATCTGCTCTGTGTAATGATCCTTATGAACCTTAATTTCCAACTTCTGCTCTCAGCAACGATCCTCCTTCACCTTAGTCTCCAAATCTGATCTCTGTATCAGTCCTTCTGCAACACAGTATCAAACCTCTGCTCTCTGTAACGATCCTTCTGCACCTCATCTCCAAATTCTGCTCTCTGTAAAAGTCCTTCTGCACCTCAGTTTCCAACCTCTGCTCTCTTGAACAGTCCTTCTGCACCCCAGTCTCCAACATCTGCTCTCTGCAACGATACTTCTTTTCCCCAGGCTCCAATCTCTGCTCACAGCAACGGTCCTTATACACCCCAGTTTCAAAACTCTGCTCTCTGTAACACTCTTTCTGCACCCCAGTCTTCACCCTCTACTCTATGTAAAAGTCCTTCTGCACCTCCTTCTCCAACCTCTGTTCTCTGAAAGATCCTTCTGCCACGCATTCTCCTAATGCTGCTCTCTGTAACAGTCCTTCTGCACCCCAGTCTCCAAACTCTGCTCTCTGTAACAGGCCTTGTGCACCCCAGTCTCCAACCTGTGCTCTCTGCAACTATCCTTCTGTACCCCGGTCTCAAAAATCTGTACTCTCCAACAGTCCTTCTGCACCCCAGGATACAACATCTGCTTTCTGCAACAGTCCTTCTGCACCTAAGTCTGAAAACTCTGCTCTCTGCCACAATCCTTCTGCACCCCAGTTTCCAACCTTTTCTCTCTGTAATAGTCCTTCTGAACCTCAGTCGCCAAAATGCTCTCTGTAAAATCTTTGTGCAACCCAGTCTCGAAATTGTGCTATCTGTAACATTCCTTCTGCACCCCAGTCTCCAAACTCTGCTCTCTGCACTCTGTAACAGGCCTTCTGCACCCCAGTCTCCAACCTCTTCTCTCTGCAATGATCCTTCTTCACCTCAGTATCCAAACTCTGCTCTCTGCAACAGTCCTTATGGACCCCAGTCTCCAAAATCTTCTCTCTGTAACAATTTTTCTGCACCCCGGTCTCCAAACTTTGCTCTCTGTAAAAGTCCTTCTCTACTGCAGTCTCCAAACTCTGCTCCCTGTAACGGACCTTCTGAACCCCAGTCTCCAACCTCTGCTTTGTGTATCAGTTCTTCTGCACCCCAGTCTCCAACCTCTGCTCTCTGTGTCAGTCTTTTTACACCCCAGTAACCAAACTCTGCTCTGTGTAACTATCCTCCACAGTCTCAAACCTCTACTCTCTGTAACAGTGCTTCTGCACCCGAGTCTCCAAACTCTGCTCTCTGTAACAATCCTTCTGCACCCCAGTCTCCAACCTCTGCTCTCTATACAGTTTTTCTGCACCTCAATCTCCAAACTCTGCTCTCTGTATCACTCCTTCTGCACCAAAGTCTCCATCCTCCACTCTCTGTAAGAATCCTTCTGCACCCCAGTCTCCAAACTCTGTTCTCTGTAAAAGTCCTTCTGCAACCCAGTCTCTAACCTCTGCTCTCTGTAACGATCTATCTGCAACTCAGTCTCCAACCACTGCTCTCCTCTACAGTCCTTCTTCACCCAAGTCTGAAAAATCTGCTCTATGTAACAGTCCTTCTGCACCCTACTCTCCAACATCTGCTCTCTGAAAGGATCCTTCTTCTACCCAGTCTCCAACCTCTGCTCTCTGTAACAGTCCTTTTGTATCACAGTCTTCAACCTCTTCTATTTGTAAAGGTCCTTCTGCTCCCCAATTGCCAGCCTCTGCTTTCTGTAACAGTCTTTCTGCACCCCAGTCTCCAGACTCTGCTCTCTGGAAGATCATTTTTCATCCCAGTCTCCAAACTCTGCTCTTTGTAGCAGTTCTTCTACACCCCAGTATCCAAACTCTGCTCTCTTTAAAAGTCCTTCTGCACCTCAGTCTCCAACCTTTGCTCACTATAATGGTACTTCTGCACCCCAGGCTCCAACCTCTGCTCTCTGTAACAATCCTTCTGCACCTCAGGCTCCAAGGTCTGCTCTCTGTAAAAGTTTTTCTTTACCCCAGTCTCCATCATCTGCTCTCTGCAACAGTCCTTCTGCACCCCAGTCTCCAAACTCTGCTCTCTGTAACAGTCCTTCTGTACCACAGTCTCCAAACTCTTCTTTCTATAATGGTACTTCTACAAGCAAATTGCCAACCTCTGCTTTTTGGAACAATTTTTCTGAGCCTCAGATTCCAAACTCTGCTCTCTGTAACAGACCTTCTAAGCCTCAGTCTGAAACATCTGCTCTCTGCAACGATCCTTCTGCACCCCAGTCTCCAAACTGTGCTATCTGTAAAAATCTTTCTGCACCTCAGTCTTCAACCTCTGTTCTCTGTAAAAGGTCTTCTGCACCCCAGTCTCAATCTCTGCTCTCTGTATCAGGCCTTCTGCACCTCAGTCTCCAAACTTTTCTCTCTGCAACAATCTTTCTGCACCTCAGGTTCCAACCTTTGCTCTCTGTAACAATCCTTCTGCAACTCAGTCTCCAACATCTGCTCTCTGTGACAGTCCTTCTGCACCCTAGTCTCTAACATCTGCAATCTGTAGCGATTCTTCTTCTACCCAGTCTCCAACCTCTGCTCCCTTTCACAGTCCTTTTTTATTGCAGTCTCAAACCTCTTCTCTTTGTAACAGTTCTTCTACTCCCCAATTGCCAACCTCTGCTTTCTGAAAAATTCGTTCTTCACCCCAGTCTCTAACCTCTTCTCTCTGCAACAATCCTTCTGCACCTCAGTCTCTAAACTCTGCTCTCTGCAATAGTCCTTCTGCACCCCAGTCTCCAGACTCTGCTATCTTTAAAATCCATTTGCATCCCAGTCTCCAACATCTGCTCTCTGTAACAGTCCTTCTGCACCACAGTATCCAACCTCTGCTCTCTGGAAAAGTCCTTCTGCACATCAGTCTCCAACCTTTGCTCTTTGTAATGGTTCTTCTGCATCCCAGTATTCAAACTCTGCTCTCTGTAACAATCCTTCTGCACCTCAGTCTTCAACGTCTGCTCTCTGTAACAGTCCTTCTGAACCCCAGTCTCCAACATCTGCTCTGTGCAACGGTCCTTCTGCATCCCAGTATTCAAACTCTGCTCTCTGTAACAATCCTTCTGCACCTCAAACTCCAACCTCTGCTCTCTTTAACAGTCCTTCTAAGCCTCAGTCTGAAACCTCTGATTTTTTTTTATTGGTTGTTCACAACATTACAAAGCTCTTGACATATCATACTTTGAACAATAGTTTCAAGTGAGTTGTGAACTCCCATTTTTACCCCAAATACAGATTGCAGAATCACATAGGTTACACATTCACATTTTTACATAATGCCATACTAGTGACTGATGTATTCTGCTACCTTTCCTATCCTCTAGTATCCAGCTCCCCCATCTTCTCTTTCTATCCCATCTACTGTAATTCATTTCTCTCCTTATTTTTCTTCCAATTCCCCTTACAAACTCTTTTATGTAGTTTTTTATAACAATGAGGGTCTCTTTCCATTTCCATGCAATTCCCCTTTTCTCTCTCTTTCCCTCCCATCTCGTGCCTCTGTTTAATGTCAATCTTTTCTTCCTGCTCTTCCTCCCTACTCTGTTCTTAGTTGCTCTCATTATATCAAAGAAGACATTTGGTATTTGTTCTTTAGGGATTGGCTAGCTTCACTAAGCATAATCTGCTCTAATGCCATCCATTTCCCTGCAAATTCCATGATTTTGTCATTTTTTAGTGCTGTATAATACTCCATAGTGTATAAATGCCACATTTTTTTAATCCATTCATCCATTGAAGGGCATCTGGGTTGGTTCCACAGTCTAGCTATTGTGAATTGTGCTGCTGTGAACATCGATTTGGCAGTATCCCTGTAGTATGCTCTTTTAAGGTCTTCAGGGAATAGACCAAGAAGGGCAATAACTGGGTCAAATGGTGGTTCCATTCCTAGCTTTCCCAGGAATCTCCATACTGCTTTCCAAATTGGCCGAACCAATTTGCAGTCCCACCAGCAATGTATAGGAGTAACCTTTTCCCCACATCCTCGCCAGCACTTGTTATTATTTGACTTCATAATGGTTGCCAATCTTACTGGAGTGAGATGGTATCTTAGGGTAGTTTTGATTTGCATTTCTCTGACTGCTAGAGATGGTGAGCATTTTTTCATGTATCTGTTAATTGATTGTATATCCTCCTCTGAGAAGTGTCTGTTCAGGTCCTTGGCCCATTTATTGATTGGGTTATTTGTTGTCTTATTGTCTAATTTTTTGAGTTCTTTCTAAACTCTTCATATTAAGGCTCTATCTGAAGTGTGGGGGGTAAAAATTTGTTCCCATAATGTAGGCTCCCGATTTACTTCTGTTATTGTTTCTCTTGCTGTGAAAAAACTTTTTAGTTTAAGTGAGTCCCATTTGTTGATTCTTGCTATTAACTCTTGTGCTATGGGTGTCCTGTTAAGGAATTTGAAGCCTGATCCCACAATATGTAGATCGTAGCCAACTTTTTCTTCTATCATACGCAGAGTCTCTGTTTTGATATCAAGGTCCTTGATCCATTTTGAGCTAATTTTTGTGCATGGTGAGAGGAGGGGATTCAGTTTCATTTTGTTGCATATGGATTTCCAGTTTTCCCAACACCATTTGTTGAAAATGCTATCCTTTCTCCATTGCATGCTTTTAGCCCCTTTATCGAATATAAGATAGTTGTAACTTTGTGGAATAGACTCTGTATCCTCTATTCTGTACCATTGGTCCACCCGCCTATTATGGTACCAGTACCATGCTGTTTTTGTTACTATTGCTCTGTAGTATAGTTTGAAATCTGGTATTGCTATACCACCTGATTCACACTTCCTGCTTAGAATTGCTTTTGCTATTCTGGGTCTATTATTTTTCCATATGAATTTCATGATTGCTTTATCTATTTCTACAAGCAATGCCATTGGAATTTTGATTGGCATTGCATTAATCCTATAGAGGACTTTTGGTAATATAGCCATTTTGATGATGTTAGTTCTGCCTATCCATGAACAGGGTATATCTTTCCATCTTCTAAGATCTTCTTCTACTTCTCTTTTTAGGAATCTGTAGTTTTTATTGTATACATCTTTCACCTCTTTTGTTAGGTTGATTCCCAAGTATTTTATTTTGTTGAGGATATTGTGAATGGAGTGGTGTTCCTTATTTCCATTTCAGAGGTTTTGTTGCTGATATACAGAAATGCCTTTGATTTGTGCGTGTTTATTTTATATCCTGCCACTTTGCTGAATTCATTTATTAGTTCTAGTAGTTTTTTTGTAGACCATTTTGGGTCTTCTAGGTATAGAATCATGTCATCTGCAAATAGTGATAATTTAAGTTCTTCCTTTCCAATTTTTATGCCTTTAATTTCTTTCGTTTGTCTAATTGCTCTGGCCAGTGTTTTGAGAACTATATTGGATAGAAGTGGTGATAGAGGGCATCCCTGTCTTGTTCCTGATTTTAAGGGGAATGCCTTCAATTTTTCTCCATTCAGAATAATGCTAGCCTGGGGCTTAGCGTAAATAGCTTTTACAATATCAAGGTAAGTTTCTGTTATCCCTAGTTTTTCTAATGTTTTGAACATAAAGGGATGCTGTACTTGTCGAATGCTTTTTCTGCATCTATCGAGATGATCATATGGTTCTTACCTTTAAGTCTATTGATATGGTGAATAACATTTATTGATTTCCGTATATTGAACCATCCCTGCATCCCAGGGATGAATCCTACTTGATGATGGTGCACAATTTTTTTGATGTGTCTTTGTATCCGATTCGCCAGAATTTTATTGAGGATTTTTGCATCTAGGTTCATCAAAGATATTGGTCTGTAGTTTTCTTTCTTTGATGTGTCTTTGTCTGGTTTCAGAATCAATGTGATGTTGGCCTCATAGAATGAATTTGGAAGGACTCCCTCTTTTTCTATTTCCTGGAATAACTTGAAAAGTATTGGTATTAATTCTTCTTTAAAGGTTTTGTAAAACTCCGCTGTATACCCATCCGGTCCTGGGCTTTTCTTGGTTGGTAGTCTTTTGATTACTTCTTCAATTTCATCCATTGATATTGGTCTGTTCAAATCGTGTGTGTCCTCCTGACTCAGTCTGGGCAAATCATATGTCTTAAGAAATTTATTGATGTCTTCACTATCTTCTATTTTATTGGAATATAGGTTTTCAAAATAGTTTCTAATTGTCTTCTGTATTTTTGTGGCGTCTGTTGTGATATTGCCTTTTTCATCCCTTATGTTAGTAATTTGAGTTCTTTCTCTTCTTCTCTTCGTTAGCATGGCTAAAGGTTTGTCAATCTTGTTTATTTTTTCAAAGAACCAACTTTTAGTTTTGTTAATTTTTTCGATAGTTTCTTTTGTTTCAATTTCATTGATTTCCACTCTGATTTTAATTATTTCTTGCTTTCTGCTGCATTTGCTATTGTTTTGCTCTTCCTTTTCTAGGGCTTTGAGATGAAGTGTGAGCTCATTTATTTGTTGATTTTTCCTTTTTTTGAGGAATGACCTCCAGGCGATGAATTTCCCTCTTAAAACTGCTTTCATTGTGTCCCAAAGATTTCGATAGGTTGTGTCTGCATTTTCATTTATCTCTAAGAATTTTTTGATTTCCTCCTTTATGTCTTCTGTAACCCTTTGATCATTCAGTAACATATTTTTCATTTTCCATGTGATATTGGATTTTCCCTTCCTTCTTTTATCATTAATTTCCAGTTTCAATCCATTATGATCAGATAAAATGCATGGTATAATCTCTACCCCTCTATATTTATTGAGGGTTGCCCTATGGCATAATATATGGTCTATTTTTGAGAAGGATCCATGTGCTGCTGAGAAAAAAGCATAACCATTCGATGATGGTTGGTATATTCTATATATGTCAGTTAAGTCTAGGTTATTGATTGTGGTATTGAGGTCTATAGTTTCTTTATTCAACTTTTGCTTGGAGGATCTGTCCAATGGTGAGAGAGGTGTGTTGAAGTCACCCATAATTATTGTGTTGTGGTCTATTTGATTCTTGAACTTGAGGAGAATTTGTTTTATAAACTTCGAAGCGCCATTATTTGGTGCTTAAATATTGATAATTGTTATTTCTTGTTGTTTAATGGTTCCTTTTAACAGTATATAATGTCCTCTCTTATCCCTTTAGATTAACTTAGTCTTGAAATCGATTTTATTCGATATGAGGATGGCCACCCCTGCTTGCTTGCGAGGAGCATGTGCGTGGTATATTTTTTTTAAACCTTTCACCTTCAGCCTGTGTATGTCTTTTCCAGTCAGGTGAGTCTCCTGGAGGCAGAATATTGTTGGATTTGTTTTTTTGATCCATGTTACCAGCCTATGTCGCTTTATTGGAGTGTTTAAACCATTAATGTTTAGAGTTACTATTGATATATGGTTTGTAATTCCAGCCATATTTGATTATTGATCTCATTTTTTTAAATGTGTTTGTTTCACCATGATTAGTTTTCCCCCCTCCGTCTGTCTTTACTGAGGTATTTCCCACTGTTGGCCTTGTTTATTGTTTTCCGTTTCTTCCTCGTGAAGTGTTTTGCTCAAGATGCTTTGCAACGCTGGTTTTCTGGCTGCAAATTCTTTTAGTTGTTGTTTATCGTGAAAGATTTTTATTTCATTGTCGTATCTGAAGCTTAATTTTGCTGGGTACAGAATTCATGGTTGGCATCCATTGTCTTTTAGTGTTTGAAATACGTAACTCCAGGATCTTCTCGCTTTCAGCGTCTGAGTTGAGAAGTCTGTTGTTAACCTTATTGGATTACCCCTGAATGTAATCTTTCTCTTTTCTCTTGTAGCTTTTAATATTTTCTCTTTGTTCTGTATATTGGATATCTTCATAACAATGTGTCTTGGCGTTGGTCTACTGTTATTTTGTATGTTTGGTGTCCTGTATGCATCTACAATTTGTATATCTGTTTCCTTTTTTATTTCTGGAAAGTTTTCTGTGATTATTTCATCTAGTAGATTACTCATTCCCCTTGTTTGAATCTCTATCCGTTCCTCTATCCCAATGACTCTTAAATTTGGTTTTTTTATATTATCACATATCTCTTGTATGCTTCTCTCATGATTTTTAACCAGCCTATCTGAGATGGCTAGACTTTTTCCAGTCCTTCTGCACCTCAGTCTCCAAGCTCTTCTCTCTGCAACAGTCCTTCTACACTCCAGTTTCTAACCACTGCTCTCTACAAGGATCCTTTTGCATACCAGTCTCCAACTTCTGCTCTCTGCAACAGTCCTTCTGCACTCCAGTCTCCAACCTCTGCTCTCCTCTAAAGTCCTTCTTCACCCCAGTCTCAAAACTCTCCTCTCTGCAACATTTATTCTGCACCCCAGTCTCCAACTGTGCTCTCTGTAACTTTCCTGCTGCACCCCAGTCTCCAAACTCTGCTCTCTGTAGCTATCCTTCTGCACCTCAGTCTTCAACCTCTACTCTCTTCAAGATCTTCTCCACCTCAATCTCCAAGTTCTGCAATCTGTAACGGTCCTTTTGCACCCCAGTCTCCAACCTCTGTTCTTTGAAAGGATCCTTCTTCACCTCAGTCTCCATCCTCTGCTCTCTGCAACTGTCCTTCTGCACCCCAGTCTCCTTCCTCTGCTCTCTGTAAGAATCGTTCTGGACCCTAGTTTCCAACCGCTCCTCTCTGTAACAATCCTTCTGCACCTCAGTGTCCAACCTCTGCTCTCTGCAATGAACCTACAGCACCTCAGTCTCCAACCGCTGCTCTCTGTAACAGGCCTTTTTTACCCCATTCTCCAACGTATGCTTTCTGGATCAGTCCTTTTGCACACCAGTATCCTAACTCTGCTCTCTGTAACAGTCCTTCTGTACCACAGTCTCAAAACTCTGCTCTCTATAATGGTCCTTCTGCACCCCAGTCTCCAACGTCAGCTTTCTATATCAGTTCTTCTGCACCCCAGTCTCCAACTTCTGCTCTCAGCAACATTTCTTCTGCACCTTAGTCTCAATCGGTGCTCTCTGTAACTGTCCTTCTGCACCCCAGTCTCCAACCTCTCCTCTCTGTAACGATCTTTCTGCACCACAGTCTGAAACCTCTGCTCTCTGCAATGATCCTTCTGACCCTCATAATCCAACTTCTACTCTCCACAATGATCCTTCTGCACCCCAGTCTCCAACCTTTGCTCTCTGTAAGAGTTTTTCTGCACTTCAGTCTCCAATCTCTGCTCTCTGTAACAATCCTTCTGCACCTCAGTCTCCATTCTCTTCTATCTGAAACAATCCATCAGCACACCAGTCTCCAACCTCTGTTCTCTGTAACAGGCCTTCTGCACCACAGTCTCCAAACTCTGGTCTCTGTAACAGGCCTAATGCACAACAGTCTCCAACCTGTTCTCTCTGCAGTGATCCTTTTCAACCTCAGTCTCCAACCACTGCTCTCTGTAAGATCCTTATTCACACCGGTCTTCAAACTTTTCTCTTTATAACAGTCCTTCTGCACCCCAGTCTCCAAACTCTACTTTCTATATCAGTTATTCTGCACCCCAGTCTCCAAACTCTGCTCTCTGTAACAGTCCTTCTGCACCACACTCTCCAACCTCTTCTCTTTTCAACAGTTCTCTTGCATCCCAGTCTCCAACCTCTGCTCTCTGTAAGATCCTTCTTCACCCCGGTCTCCAAACGTTGCTCTCTATAACAGTCCTTTTGCACCTTAGTCTCCAACATCTGCTCTATGCAACATTCCTTCGGCACCCCAGTCTCTAACATCTGTTCTCAGCAAAAGTCTTTTTACACCCAAGGCTCCAAACTCTACTCTCTGTAACAGTCCTTCTGTACCACAATCTCCACCATCTGCTGTCTGTAACGGTCCTTCTGCACCCGAGACTCCTAACTCTACTTTCCATATCAGTTATTCTGCACCCCAGTCTCCAACCTCTGCTCTCTGTAAAAGTCCTTCTGCACCTCAGTCTCCAACCTCTACTCTCTGCAACAGTCCTTCTGCACCCCATTCTCAAAGCTATTCTCTCTGCAAAAGTTCTTCTACACCCCAGTCTCCAAACTCTGCTCTCTGAAACAATCCTACTGCACCACAGTCTTCAACCTCTGCTCTCCGCTACAGTCCTTCTTCACCCCAGTCTCAAACCTCTGCTCTCTGCAACATTTCTTCTGCACACCAGTCTCCATCCAGTGCTCTCTGCAACTGTCCTGCTGCATCTCAGTCTCCAACCTCTGCTCTCTGTAGCGATTCTTATGCATGTAAGTCTCCAACCTCTGCTCTCTGCAACAGTCCTTCTGCACCCCAGTCCCCAAGCTCTGCTCTTTGTAACAGTCCTTCTGCATATCAGTTTCCAAACTCTCCTGTCTGTAAAAATTCTTCTTCACTTCAGTCTCCAAACTTTGTTCTCTGTAACACACTTTCTGCACACCAGTCTTCAACCTCTGCTCTCTGTAACGATCTTTCTGCACCTCAGTCTCCAAACTCTGCTCTCTGTAACAGACCTACTGCACCCCATTCTCCAACATCTCCTCTCTGTAACAGTTCTTCTGGTCACCAATCTACAAACTCTGCTCTCTGTAACGCTCCTTCTGCACACCAGTCTCCATTCTGTGCTCTCTGTAACACTCTTTCTGCACCACAGTCTCCAACCGCTCCTCTCTGTAACACTCCCACTGCACCTCAGTCTCCAAACTCTGCTCTCTGTAATGAACCTTCAGCACCTCAGTCTCCAACCGCTGCTCTCTTTAACAGGCCTTCTGAACCCCATTCTCCAACCTATGCTTTCTGGATCAGTCCTTTTGCAAACCAGTATCCTAACTCTGCTCCATGTAACAATTCTTCTGCACCTGAGTCTCCAGCATCTGCTCTCTGAAACGGTCTGTCTGAACCCCAGTCTCCAAACTCTGTTCTCTGCATCAGTCCTTCTGCACCCCAGTATCCAACCTCTGCTCTCTTCAATAGTCGTGTAGCACCGCTGTCTCAAATTCTGGTCTCTGCAACAGTCGTTCTACACCCCAGTCTCAAACCTCTGCTATCTGCAATAGTCCTTCTGCACATTAGTCTCCAACCTCTGCTCTCTGCAACGAACCTTCTGCACCCGAGTCACCAACATCTGCTCTCTGCAACAGTCCTTCTGGACCTAAGTCTGAAAACTCTGCTCTCTGCAATGATTTTGCTTCACCTCAGTTCCAAAACTCTGTTCTCTGCAATGGTCCTTCTGAACCCCAGTATTCAACCTCTGCTCTCTGTAAGAATCCTTCTGCAACAGTCCATTTGTACCCCAGTCTCCAACATCTGCTCTCTGCAACACTCATTATCCACCCCAGTCTCCAAATTTTGCTCTTTGTAACAGTCCTTCTGTACTGCATTCTACAACCTCTGCTCTCTGTAATGGACTTCTGCACCCGAGTCTCCAACCTCTGCTTTCTGTGTCAGTCCGTCTGCACCCCAGTCTCCAACCTCTGCTCTCTTTAACTGTCCTTCTGCACTTTAGTCTCCAAACTCTGCTCTCTGCTACAGTTCTTCTGTACCCCAATCTCCAACCTCTACTCTCTGCAATAGTCCTTCTACATCCCAGTCTAAAACCTCTGCTCTCTGCAACAGTCCTTCTGCACCCCAGTCTCCAACATCTGCTCTCTGTAACAATCCTTCTGCATTTCAGTCTCCAACCTCTGCTCTCTGCAACGATTCTTCTGAATCCCAGTCTGAAACCTCTGCTAGATGCAACAGTTCTTGTGAAACCCAGTCTCCAACATCTGCTTCCTGCAACAGTTCTTCTGTACCTCAGTCTGAAAACTCTGCTCTCTGCAATAATCCATCTGAACCCCAGTCTCAAAACTCTGTTCTCTGTAACAGTCCTTCTGAAACTCAGTCTCCAATCACTCCACTCTGCAACAGTCCTTCTACACACAAGTCTCCATAATCTGATAGCCCCAACGGTCCTTCTGCACCCCAGTCTCCAAACTCTGTTCTCTACAGCGGTTCTTCCGCAACCTAGACTCCAACCTTTGCTCTCTGTAACAGTCCTTCTGTACCACAGTCTCCAAACTCTGTTCTCTGTAAGGGTCCGTATGCACCCCAGTATCCAACCTGTGCTTTCTGTATCAGTGGTTTGAACCACAGTCTCTAAACTCTGCCCTCTGTAACCGTCTTTCTGCAACTCAGTCTGAAACCTCTGCTCTCTGCAAAAGTCCTTCTGCACCACAGACTCCATCCTCTGTTCTCTGCAACAGTCCTTTTGCACCCCAGTCTCAAACATCTGCTCTCTGCAACAGTCATTCTGCACCCCAGTCTCCAAACTTTGCTCTCTGTAACAGTCCTTCTGTACTGCATTCTCCAACCTCTGTTCTCTGTAAGGGTACTTCTGCACCCCAATTTCCAACCTCTGCTTTCTGTGTAAGTCCTTCTGCAACCCAGTCTCCAACCTCTTCTCTGAGTAACTCTCCTTCTGCACCTTAGTCTCCAACCTCTGCTCTCTGCTACAGTCCTTCTGAACCCCAATCTCCAACCTCCATTCTCTGCAACAGTCCTTGTACATCTCAGTCTGAAACCTCTGCTCTCTGCATCAGTCCTTCTGCACCCCTGTCTCCAACCTCTGCTCTCTGTATCAATCCTTCTGCACCTCAGTCTCCAATCTTTTTTCTCTGCAACGGTCCTTCTGGACCTCAGTCTCCAACTTCTACTCTCTATAACAGTCCTTCTTCACCCTGCTACCCAGTCTCCAAACTCTGCTCTCTGTAACAGTTTTAATGCTCCCCAGTACCAAACTCTGCTCTCTGTAAGAGGCCTTCTGAAAAACAGTCATCAACCTCTTCTCCCTGCAATGATCCTTCGGCACATCAGTCTTTAACATCTGCTCTCAGCAACGGTCCTTATGCACCCCAGTTTTTAAACTCTGCTCTCCGCAACAGTCCTTCTCTACCCCAGTCTCCAAAATCTACTCTCTGTAACAGTCCTTCTGCACCCCAGTCTCCAACCTATGCTCTCTGTAACAATCCTTCTGCACATTAGTCTTTCTCCTCTGCTCTCAGCAACGGTCCTTATGCACCCCAGTCTCAAAATTTTGTTCTCTGCAACAGTCCTTCTGCACCACAGTCTGCATCATCTGCTCTCTGTAAGAGTCCTTCTGTACTGCAGTCTCCAACCTCTGCTCTCTGTAACGGTCCTTCTGGACCCAATTATCTCACCTCCGCTTTTGGTATCAGTCCTTCTGCACCCCAGTCTCCAACCTCTGCTCTCTGTAACATTCCTTCTGTACCTCAGTCTTTAATCTCTGCTCTCTGTATCAGTCCTTCTGCACCCCTGTTTCCAAACTCTGCTCTCTGAAACAGTCATTCTGCAACTCAGTATTCAACAACTGCTTTCTGCAACAGTCCTTCTGCACCCCAGTCTCCAAACTCTGCTCTCTGGAACAGTCCTTCTATACCCCATCTGCTCTCTGCAACGATCGTTCTGCACCTCAGTCTCCAACGTCTGCTCTGCAACAGTCTCTCTAAAACCCAATCTCCAACCTCTGCTTTCTGGAAGATCTTTCTGTACCCAGTTTCCAAATTCTGCTCTCTGTAACATTCCTTCTGCACCCCAATCTGCAATCTCTGCTCTCTGCAATGGTCCCTCTGCACCCCAGTCTCCAACCTTATTCTCAAAAACATTTCTTCTATACCGCAGTCTTCAACCACTGTTCTCAGTCTTTAATCTCTGCTCTCTGTATCAGTCCTTCTGCACCCCAATTTCCAACCTCTGCTTTCTGTGTCAGTCCTTCTGCAACCCAGTCTCCAATATCTTCTCTGAGTAACTCTCCTTCTGCACCTTAGTCTCCAACCTCTGCTCTCTGCTACAGTCCTTCTGAACCTCAATCTCCAACCTCTATTCTCTGCAACAGTCCTTGTACATCTCAGTCTGAAAGCTCTGCTCTCTGCATCAGTCCTTCTGCACCCCTGTCTCCAAACTCTGCTCTCTGTAACAGTCCGTCTGCACCTGACTCTGCAACCTCTGCTCTCTGCAACATTCCTTCTGCAACCCAGTCTCCAACATCTGCTGTCTGCAACAGTCCTTCTCCAACCCAGTCTCCAAACTCTGCTCTCTGCAACAGTCCTTCTACACTCCAGTCTCAAAACTATGCTTTCTGAATCAGTCCTTCTGCACCACAGTCTCCAAATTTTGCTCTCTGTAACAGTCATTCTGCACCTCACTCTGCAACCTCTGCTCTCTGCAACAATTCCTATGCACCTCAGTCTTCAACCTCTGCTCTCTGTAACAGTCCTTCTGTACTGCAGTCTCCAACCTCTGCTGTCTGTAACAGTCTTTCTGCACCCGAGTCTCCAAAATCTGCATAATGTATCAGTCTTTGTGCACACCAGTCTCCAACCTCTGCTCTCTGTAACAGTCTTTCTGCACCTCAGAATCCAACCTCTGTTCTCTGCAAAAGTACTTCTGCGCCCCAATCTCCAACCTCTCCTCTCTGCAACAGTCCTTCTGCACCTCACTGTCCAAACTATGCTCTCTGTAGGATCCTTCTGAAACCCAGTCTCCTACCTCTGCTTTCTGCAAGGGTCCTTCTGGACCTCAGACTCCAACCTCTGTTCTCTGCAACAGTCCTTCTACACCCCAGCCTCCATACTCTGCTCGCACCACCGATCCTTCTGAACCCAAGTCTTCAAAATCTGCTCTCTGCAACAGTCCTTCTCCACCGCAGTCTCCAAACTCTGCTCTCTGCAACAGTCTTTCTGCACCCCAGTCTCCAACCTCTGCGTTCTGTATCAGTCCTTCTGCAGCCCAGTAACCAACCTCTGGTCTCCTTACAGTCCTTCTTCACTTCAGTCTTCAAACTCTTCTTTCTGCAACATTTCTTCTGCACGCCAGTCTCCAAACTCCGCTCTCTGCAATGATCCATCTGCACCCTAGTCTCAAACCTCTGCTCCCTGCAACAGTTCTTTTAAACCCCAATTTCAAAAATCTGTACTCTGCAAAATGTCTTCAGTACCTCAGTCTTAAAACTCTGCTCTCTGCAATAATCCTTCTGCACCTCAGTCTCCAACCTCTTCTCACTTTTACAGTCCTTCTGTAGCTCAGTCTCCTAACTCTGCTCTCTGTAAGACCCTTCTGCATCCCAGTCTCCAAACTCTGCTCTCTGTAACAGTCCTTCTGCCCAACAGTTTCCAACCTCTGATCTCTGTAAGAAAAATTCTGCAACCCAGTCTAAAACCTATGCTCTCTGTAAAAGGCCTTCTGAAACCCAGTCTCCAACCTCTTCTCTCTGCAATGATTCTTTTCCACAACAGTCTCAAACCTCTGCTGTCGGCAAAAGTCTTTCTGCATCCTTGTCTCCAACCTCTGCTCTCTGTAAGATCCTTATGCACTCCAGTCTCCAACCTCTTTTATCTGTAACAATTCTTCTGCAACCCAGTTTTTAACATCTGCTCTCTGCAACAGTTTTTCTTCACCGCAGTCTGAAAACTCTGCTCTCTGCAACGACCTTTCTGCACCCCAGTCTCCTACCTCTGCTCTCTTTAACAGTTCTTCTGCACCTGTGTCTCCCAACTCTGCTCTTTTCAGATCCTTCTTCAACCCAGTCTTTAAACTCTGCACTCTGTAACAGTCCTTCTGCACAAAAGTCTCCAAACTCTGCTCTCCGTAACAGTCCTTCTTCACCTCAGTCTCAAACCTCTACCCTCTGTATCAGTCCTTCTCTACCTCACTCTGAAACCTCTGCTCTCTTCATGATCCTCCTACACCCAGTCTCCAATCACTGCTCTCTGTAACAGTCCACCTACACCTCAGTAACCAAACTCTGCTCTTTGTAAAATCCTTCAGCAACCCAGTCTCCTAACACTGCTCTCTATAACAGTCCTTCTTCACCCCACTCTCCAACCTCTCCTCTTTGTAACAGGCCTTCTGCACGCCAGTCTACAAACTCTGCTCCCTGCATCGATATTTCTGCACCCCAGTCTCCAACCACTGCTCTCTGAAGTGATCCTACTGCAACCCAGTCTCAAACCTATGATCTCTGCAACAGTACTTCCGCACCTTAGTCTCCAAATTCTGCTCTCTGTAAGATCATTCTGCACCCGTGTCTCCAAGCTCTGCTCCTTGCAATGATCCTTCTGCACCCCAGTCTCCAACATCTTCTCTATGTAAAAGAAATTCTACACCTCAGTCTCCAATCTCTGCTCTCTGCAAAAGTCCGTCTGCACTGCAGTCTCCAAATTCTGCTCTCTGTAACGGTCTTTCTGCACCGCAGACTCCAATCTCTTCTTTCTGTATCAGTCCTTCTCCAACTTCTGCTCTCTATAAGAGTCCTTTTGCACCTCAGTCTCCAACCTCTGCTCTCTGCAACAGTCCTTCTGCAACCCAGTCTCCAACCTCTGCTCTCTGCAACAGTCCATCTGCACCCCAGTCTCCAACCTCTGCTATCTGAAACAGTCCTTCTGCACCAAAGTCTTTAACCTCTGCTCTATGTAACAAGACTTCTGCACCTAAGTCTCAAACTGCTGCTCTCTGCAACAGTCCTTCTGCACTCCAATCTCCAACCTCTTCTCTCTGCAACAGTCCTTCTGCACCCCAGTCTCCAACCTCTGCTATCTGCAAGAGTCTTTCTGCACCCCAGTCTCTAACCTCTGCTCTCTGCAACAGTCCTTCTGCAACACAGTCTCCAATCTCTGCTCTCTGTAAGACTCTTCTGCACTCCAGTTTTCAAACTCTGCTCTCTGTAACATTCCTTCTCCAACCCAGTCTTTAACCTTTGCTTTCTGCAAGTGTCCTGTGGCACTCCAGTCTCCAACCTCTGTCCTCTGCAACAGTCGTTCTGCACCCCACTCTCCAAACTCTGCTTTTTGTATCAGTTCTTCTGAAGCCCAGTCTAAAAACTCTGTTCTCTGTATCTATCCTTCTGCACTTGAATCTCCCACCTGTTCTCTCTGTAACATTACTTCTGCACCCCAGTCTCCAACCTGTGCTGTCTGTAACAGTTTTTCTATACTGCAGTCTCCAAATCCTGGTCTCTGTATCGGTCCTTCTGCACCCCAATTTCCAACGTCTACTTAGTGTAACAGTCCTTCTGCACCTTAGTCTCCAAACTCTGCTCTCTGCACGATTCTTCTGCAACCCAGTCTTCAACCAATACTCTCTGCACTAATTTTTCTGCAACCCAGTCTCGAAACTCTGCTGTCTGCAATGATCCTACTGCATCCCAGTCTCCAACCTCTGATTTATGCAACAGTCCTTCTGCACCTCAGTCTCCAGCATCTGCTCTCTTTAAGATTCTCCTGAACCCCTTTTTCCAACCTCTGCTCTCTTTAACAGTCCTTCTGCACCAAAGTGTTTAACCTCTCCTCTCTGTAGCAGGACTTCCGCACCTCAGTCTCCAACCTCTGCTCTCTGCAACAGTCCTTCTGCACCCCAGTCTCCAACCTCTGCTCTCTACAACAGTCCTTCTGCACCCTAGTTACCAACATCTGCTCTCTGCAACAGACCTTCTGCACCCCAGTCTTCAACATCTGCTGTCTGCAACAGTCATTCTGCACCTCAGTCTGAAAACTCTTCTCTCTGCACCGACCCTTCTGCATCCAAGTCTCCTACCTCTGCTCTCTGTAACAGTCTTTCTGCACCTCAGTCTCCCAACTGTGTTTTCTGTTTGATCCTTCTGCAACCCAGTCTTTAAACTCTGCACTCTGTAAAGTACTTCTGCACAGCAGTCTCCAACCTCTGCTCTCTGTAACAGGACTTTGGAACCCAGTCTCCAAAGTCTGCTCTCTGTAAAATGCCTTCTCACTCCAGTTTCCAACCTCTTCTCTCTGCAACAATTCTTCTCCACCCACGTCTCCTACATCTGCTCTCTGCAAAAGTCCGTTTGAACCCCAGTCTCCAAACTCTGCTTTCTGTAAGATTCATCTGCACCTCAGTCTCCAACCTCTGCTCTCTGTAACAGTCCTTCTGCACCCCAGTCGCTAAAATCAGCTCTCTGTAACAGTCCTTCTGCACACCATTCTCCAAAATCTGCTCTCTTCAACAGTCTTTCTGCACCATAGTCTCCAAACTCTGCTCTCTGCAACGATCTTTCTGGACCCCAGTCTCCAACGTCTGCTCGCTGCAGCGGTCATTCTGCACCACACTGTCCAACATCTGCTCTCTGCAACAGTCCTTCTGCACCTCAGTCTGAAAACTCTGCTCACTGTAACATTCCTTCTCCATCCCAGTCTCCAACCTCTGTCCTCTGCAACAGTTCTTCTTCTCCCCAGTCTCTGAGATCTGCTCTTTGTAACAGTCCTTCTGTACCAGAGTCTCCAACTTCTGCTTTTTGTAACGGTCATATTACACCCCAGTCTCCAAACTCTGCTTTGTGTATCAGTCTGTCTGAACCCCAGTCTCCAACCTCTGTTCTCTGTATATATCCTTTTGCACCTCAGTCTCAACCTGTGCTCTATGTAAGAGTCCCTCTGCACCCCAGTCTCCAACCTCTGCTCTCGGTAACAGTCCTATACCGCAGTCTCCAAACTCTGCTCTCCTTAATGGTCCTTCTGCACACCAATTTCCAAAATCTGCTTCCTGTAACAGTCCTTCTACACCTCAGTCTCCAACCTATGCTCTCTGTAACAGTCCGTCTGCACCTCAGTCTGAAAATTCTGCTCTCTGCACAATCCTTCTGCACCCCAGTCTCCAAACACTGCTCTCGGTAACAGTTCCCCTGCACCTCAGTCTACAATCTCTGCTCTTGGTAAGATCCTTTATCAACCCAGTCTTCAACCACTGCTCTCTGTAACAGACCTTCTGCACCCAAGTCTTCAAATTCTTCTCTCTGCAACGATTCATCTCCACACCAGTCTCAAACCTCTGCTCTCTGCAACAGTCCTTTTGCACCACAGTCGCCAACCTCTGCTCTCTGCAACAGTCCTTCTGCACCTCAGTCTCCAACCTCTGCTCTCTGTAATCGTCCTTCTGCACCTCAGTCTCCAACCTCAGCTCTCTGTAACAGTTTTTCTGCACCTCAGTCTCCAACCTCTGCTCTCTGCAAAAGTCCTCTTGCACCACAGTCTCCAAAATCTGCTCTCTGTAAGATCCATCGGAACACCAGTCTCCAAACTCTGCTCTCTGTAACAGTCCTTCTGCACCCAAGTCTCCAATCACTGCTCTCTGTAACAGTTTTTCTGCACCTCATTCTCCAACCTCTGCTCTCTGCAACACTCTTTCTGGACCCCACTCTCCAACCTCTGCTCTCTGCAACAGTCCTTCGGCACCCCAGTCTCCAACATCTGCTCCCTGCAACAATCTTTCTGAACCCCAGTCTCCAACTCTGCTTTCTGCAACGATCTTTCTGGACCCCAGTCTCCAACGTCTTCTCTCTGCAAGAGTCCTTATTGACCACAGTCTCCAACCTCTGCTCTCTGTAACAATCCTTCTGCACCTCTGTCTGCAACCTCTGCTCTTTGTAAGATCGTTCTGCAACCCAGTTTGCAACTCTGCTCTATATAACAATGCTCCTGCCCACTGGTCTCCAAACTCTGCTCTCTGCAACGATCCTTCTTCACCAAAGTCCCCAACCTCTGCTCTCTGCAACAGTTTGTCTACAACCCAGTCTCCAAAATCTACTCTCTGAAACAGTCCTTTTGCACCTCCCTCTGAAAAGTCTGCTCACTGCAAACACCCTTCTGCACCACAGTCTCCTACTTCTGCTCTCTGTTACAGTCCTTTTGCACCTCATTCTCCCAAATCTGCTTTTTGTAAGATACTTCTACAACCCAGTCTTTAAACTCTGAACTCTGTAACAGTCCTTCTGCACAACAGTCTCCAAACTCTGCTCTGTGTAACATGACTTCTGCCACCCAGTCTCCAAACTCTGCTCTCTGTAACAGGCCTTCTGCACTCCAGTCTCTAACCTCTTCTCTCTGCAACGATTCTTCTCCACCTCAGTCTCCAGAATCTGCTCTCTGCAACAGTCCTTTTGCACCCCAGTCTAAAAACTCTGCTCTCTGTAAGATCCATCTGAACCCCAGTCTCCAAACTCTGCTCTCTGTAACAGTCCTTCTGCACCCCAGTCTCCAAACACTTCTCTCTGTAACAGTCCTTCTGCAGCTCAGTCTCCATCCTCTGCTCTGTGTAACAGTCTTTTTGCACCCCAGACTCTAAAATCTGCTCTCTGCCACAGTCCTTCTGCACCCCAGTCTCCAACGTCTGTTCTCTGGAACAGTCCTTCTGCACCCCAGTCTCAAAACTCTGCTCTTTGCTACGATCATTCTGGACCCCAGTCTCCAACCTCTGCTTTCTGTATCAGTCTTTCGTAACGCCAGTCTCCAACCTCTTTTCTCTGTATCTATCCTTTTGCACCTCACTCTCCAAACTATGCTCTATGTAAGAGTCCTTCTGCACCCCAGTCTCCAACCTCTTTTCTCGGTAACAGTCTTATACCGCAGTCTCCAAACTCTGCTCTCTGTAACGATCCTTCTGCATCCCAATTTCCAAACTCTGCTTCCTATAACAGTCCTTATGCACCTGAGTCTCCAAACTCTGCTCTCTGTAATGGTCCTTATGCACCCCAGTTTCCAAAGTCTCCTTTCTGTATCAGTCCTTCCTCACTCCAGTCTCCAAACTCTACTCGCTGAAACAGTCCTTCTTCATCCCAGTTTCCAACCTCTGTTCTCTGCAACAGTCCTCTTACACCCCAGTCTCTAACATCTGCTCTCTGTAACAGTCCTTCTACTCCACTGTCTCTAAACTCTACTCTCTGTAACTGTCCTTTTGCACCTCAGTCTCAGACCTCTGCTCTCTGTTAGATCCTTCTTAACCCCTGTCTCCAACCTCTGCTCTCTGTAAGAGTCCTTCTGCACTCCAGCTTTCAACATCTCCTCACTGCAACCATCCTTCTGCAACCCAGTCTATAACGTCTGAACTCTCAACAGTCCTTCTGCATCTCAATTTGAAAAATCTGCTCTCTGCAAGTATCCTTCTGCACCCCAGTCTCCAAACTCTGCTCTCTGTAACAGTCCTACTTCACCTCAGTCTCCAAACTCAGCTCTATATAAGATCCTTCTGCAAACCAGTATCCAAACTCTGCTCTCTGTAACAGTCCACCTGCTCCCCAGTCTTCAAACTCTGCTGTCTGTAACAGGCCTCTTGCACCCAAGCCTACAAACTCAGCTCTATGTAACAGGCCTTCAGCACAACAGTATCCAACCTATTCTCTCTGCAACGATCCTTCTACACCCCAGTCTCCAACGTCTGCACTATGCAACAGCTCTTCTGCACCCCAGTCTCCAAACTCTGCTCTCTTGAAGATCCTTCTGCACCCAGTTTCCAACCTCTGCTCTTTGAAACAGTCCTTCTGTACCCCAGTCTCCAAACTCTGCTCTCTGTAACAATGCTTCTGCTCATCAGTCTCCAAACTCTGCTCTCTGCAACGGTCTTTCTACACCTCAGTCTCCTAAATCTGTTGTCTGCAATAGTCCTTCTCCACCCCAGTGTGCAACCTCTGCTCTCTGTAAAAGTCATTCTGTACCACAATCTCCAACCTCTGCTCTCTGTAACGGTCCTTCTGAACCTCATCTGCAACCTCTGCTCTCTCCAACAGTCTTTCTGCACCTCAGCGTCAACCTCTACTCTCTGCAACAGTCATTTTGCACCCAAGTCTCCAAGGTCTGCTTTCGATAACAGTCTTTCTGCACCCCAGACTCCAATCTCTGCTCTCTGTAAGATCCATCTGCACCCCAGTCTCCAACCTCTGCTCTCTGTAACAGTTCTTCAGCACCTCAGTCTCCAACCTCTGCTCTCTGTAACAATCCTTCTTGACGACAGTCTAAAACCGCTGCTCTCAGCAACGTTCCTTCTGCACCCCAGTCTCCAAACTCCTTTCTGTATCAGGCCTTCTGCACCCCGGTCTCGATCCTCTGCTCTCTGTAACAGTCCTTCTGCACCTCAGACTCCAACCTCTGCTATCTGCAACAGAACTTCTGTGCCCCAATCTCCAAAATCTGCTTTCTGCAATGGTCCTTCTGCACCTCAGTCTCCAACCTCTATTCTCTACAACACTTATTCTGCACCCCAGTCTCCAAACTCTGCTCCCTGTAACAGTCGTTCTGTACCGCAGTCTCCAACCTCTGTTCTCTGTAAGGGTCCTTCTGAAGCCCAGTCTCCAACCTCTGCTTTCTGTATCAGTCCTTCTGCCCCACATTCTCCAAACTCTGCTGTCTGTAACAGTCCTTCTGTACCTCAGTTTGCAACCTCTGCTCTCTGCAGTAGTCCTTCTTCACCCCTGTCTGCAATCTCTGTTCTCTGCAACAGTCCTTCTGCAGCACAGTCTCCAACATCTGCTCTCTGCAACAGTCCTTCTCCACCTGTCTCCAACCTCTGCTCTCTGCAACAGTCCTTCTGCACCCAGGTCACCAACGTCTGCTTTCTGTATCAGTCCTTCTGCACCACAGTCTCCAACGTCTGCTCTCTGTAACAGTCCTTCTGCACCTCAGTAACTAACCTCTACTCTCTGCAGCAGTTCTTCTCCACCCCAGTTTCCAACCTCTGCTCTCGGCAACAGTCCTTCTATACTCCATTCTCAAACTTCTACTCTCTGCAACAGTCCTTGTATACCCCAGTCTTTCACATCTGCTCTCTGTAACAGTCTTTCTGCACCTCAGTCTGAAAACTCTGCTCTCTGCAATGATCCTTCTGCACCTCAGTCTCCAACTTCTGCTCTCTGCAACAGTCCTTCTGTATCCCAGTCTTTAACCTCTGTTCTAAGCAAAAGTCTTTGTACACTCCAGGCTCCAAACTCTGCTCTCTGTAACAGTCCTTCTGTACTGCAGTCTCCAACCTCTGCAGTCTGTAATGGTCCTTCTGCACCCGAGACTCCAAACTCTACTTTCCATAACAGTTATTCTACACCCAAGTCTCCAAACTCTGCTCTCTGTAACAGTCCTTCTTCACCTCAGTCTCCAACCTCTGCTCTCTTCAACAGTCCTTCTGCACCCCAGTCTCCAAACTCTTCTATCTGCAACAGTCCTTCTACACCCCAGTCTCCAAACTCTGCTGTCTGCAACGATCTTTCTGCACCCCAGTCTCCAACCTCTGCTCTCTGCTACAGTCCTTCTTCACCCCAGCCTCAAAACAGTGCACTCTGCAACTGTCCTGCTGCACCCCAGTCCCCAACCTCTGCTCTCTGTAGCAATCCTTCTGCACCTCAGTCTTCAACCTCTGCTGTCTGCATCGATCCTTCTTCACCACAGTCTCCAAACTCTGCTCTCTGCAACACTCTTTCTGCACCCCAGTCTCCAAGCTCTGCTCTCTGTAACAGTTATTCTGAACCCCAATCTCCAAACTCTGCACTCTGTAAAACTTCTTCTGCACCCCAGTCTCCATACTCTGCTCTCTGTAAGAATCCTTTTGCACCCCAGTCTCCAACCTCTCTTCTCTGTAAAAGTCCTTCTCCACCTCAGTCTCAAAGTTCTGCAATCTGTAACGGTCCTTCTGCACCTCAGTCTCCTAACTCTGCTCTCTGTAACAGTCCTTCTGCACCCCAGTCTCCAACATCTGTTCTCTGCAAAAATCGTTCTTCTCCCCAGGTTCCAACTTCTGCTCTCTGCAACGGTTTCTGCACTACAGTTTCCAACCTCTGGTCTTTGTTTTTTTTTTTTAAATTGATTGTTTAAAACCTTACAAAGCTCTTGACATATCATACTTCGAACAATAGTTTCAAGTGAGTTATGAACTCTCATTTTTACCCAAAATACAGATTGCAGAATTACATATGTTACACATTCACACTTTTACATAATGCCATACTAGTGACTGATGTATTCTGCTACCTTTCCTATCCTATACTGTCCCCCTTCCCCCATCTTCTCTTTCTATCCCATCTACTGTAATTCATTTCTCTCTTTATTTTTTCTTCTAATTCCCCTCACAACATCTTTTATGTAGTTTTTTATAACAATGAGGGTCTCTTTCCATTTCCATGCAATTCCCCTTTTCTCTCTCTTTCCCTCCCATCTCGTGCCTCTGTTTAATGTCAATCTTTTCTTCCTGCTCTTCCTCCCTATTCTATTCTTAGTTGCTCTCATTATATCAAAGAAGATATTTGGTATTTGTTTTTTAGGGATTGGCTAGCTTCACTAAGCATAATCTGCTCTAATGCCATCCATTTCCCTGTAAATTCCATGATTTTGTCATTTTTAGTGCTGTGTAATACTCCATAATGTATAAATGCCAAATTATTTTAATCCATTCATCCATTGAAGGGCATCTGGGTTGGTTCCACAGTCTAGCTATTGTGAATTGAGCTGCTGTGAACATCGATTTGGCAGTATCCCTGTAGTACGCTCTTTTAAGGTCTTCAGGGAATAGACCAAGAAGGGCAATAACTTGGTCAAATGGTGGTTCCATTCCTGGCTTTCCCAGGAATCTCCATACTGCTTTCCAAATTGGCTGAACCAATTTGCAGTCCCACCAGCAATATATAAGAGTACCCTTTTCCCCACATCCACACTTGTTATTGTTTGACTTCATAATGCCTGCCAATCTAACTGGAGTGAGATGGTATCTTAGGGTAGTTTTGATTTGCATTTCTCTGACTGCTAGAGATGGTGAGCATTTTTTTATGTATTTGTTGATTGAGTGTATGTCCTCCTCTGAGAAGTGTCTGTTCAGGTCCTTGGCCCATTTGTTGATTGGGTTATTTGATGTCTTATTGTCTAATTTTTTGAGTTCTTTGTAAACTCTGGATATTAAGGCTCTAACTGAAGTGTGAGGGGTAAAAATTAGTTCCCATGATGTAGGCTCCCGATTTACTTCTCTTATTGTTTCTCTTGCTGTGAAAAAACTTTGTGGATTAGTCTCTGTATCCTCTATTCTGTACCATTGGTCCACCCGCCTGTTTTGGTACCAGTACCATGCTGTTTTTGTTACTATTGCTCTGTAGTATAGTTAGAAATTTGGTATTGCTATACCACCTGATTCACACTTCCTGCTTAGAATTGCTTTTGCTATTCTGGGTCTTTTATTCTTCCATATAAATTTCATGATTGCTTTCTCTATTTCTACAAGCAATGCCATTGGAATTTTGATTGGCATTGCATTAAACCTATAGAGAACTTTTGGTAATATCGGCATTTTGATGATGTTAGTTCTGCCTATCCATGAACAGGGTATATCTTTCCATCTTCTAAGATCTTTTTCTATTTCTCTTTTTAGGGATCTGTAGTTTTCATTGTATAAATCTTTCACCTCTTTTGTTAGGTTGATTTTCAAGTATTTTATTTTTTTTTTGAGGATATTGTGAATGGAGTGGTTTTCCTTATTTTCATTTCAGAGGATTTGTTGCTGATATACAGAAATGCCTTTGATTTGTGCGTGTTGATTTTATATCCTGCCACTTTGCTGAATTCATTTATTCTTTCTAGTAGTTTTTTTGTAGACCCTTTTGGGTCTTCTAGGTATAGAATCATGTCATCTGCAAATAGTGATAATTTAAGTTCTTCCTTTCCAATTTTTATGCCTTTAATTTCTTTCGTTTGTCTAATTGCTCTGG
Organism: Ictidomys tridecemlineatus; assembly: GCF_052094955.1. Lineage (NCBI taxonomy): Eukaryota > Metazoa > Chordata > Mammalia > Rodentia > Sciuridae > Ictidomys > Ictidomys tridecemlineatus. The sequence continues at coordinate 52,494 of NW_027521582.1, forward strand.
CCAGTGTTTTGAGAACTATATTGGATAGAAGTGGTGATAGAGGGCATCCCTGTCTTGTTCCTGATTTTAAGGGGAATGCCTTCAATTTTTCTCCATTCAGAATGATGCTACCCTGGGGCTTAGTGTAAATAGCTTTTACAATATCAAGGTAGGTTCCTGTTATTCCTAGTTTTTCTAATGTTTTGAACATAAAGGGATGCTGTACTTTGTCGAATGCTTTTTCTGCGTCTATCGAGATGATCATATGGTTCTTATCTTTAAGTCTATTGATATGGTGAATAACATTTATTGATTTCCGTATATTGAACCATCCCTGCATCCCAGGAATGAATCCTACTTGATCATTGTGCACAATTTTTTTGATGTGTCTTTGTATTCAATTAGCCAGAATTTTATTGAGGATTTTTGCATCTAGGTTCATCAGAGATATTGGTCTGTAGATTTTTTTCTTTGATGTGTCTTTGTCTGGTTTCGGAATCAATGTGATGTTGGCCTCATAGAATGAATTTGGAAGGACTCCCTCTTTTTCTGTTTCCTGGAATAACTTGAAACGTATTGGTATTAATTCTTCTTTAAAGGTTTTGTAAAACTCCGCTGTATATCCATCCGGTCCTGGGCTTTTCTTGGTTGGTAGTCTTTTGATTACTTCTTCAATTTCATCTATTGATTTGGTCTGTTCAAATCGTGTGTGTCCTCCTGACTCAGTCTGGGCAAATCATATGTCTTAAGAAATTTATCGATGTCTTCACTATCTTCTATTTTATTGGAATATAGACTTTCAAAATAATTTCTAATTGTCTTCTGTATTTCTGTGGCGTCTGTTGTGATATTGCCTTTTTCATCCCTTATGTTAGTAATTTGAGTTCTCTCTCTTCTTCTCTTCATTAGCATGCCTAAAGGTTTGTCAATCTTGTTTATTTATGCTGCCTCCAGGAGACTCACCTGACTGGAAAAGACATACACAGACTGAAGGTGAAAGGTTGGGAAAAAACATACCCCGCACACGCTCCTCGCAAGCAAGCAGGGGTGGCCATCCTCATATCGAATAAAATCGACTTCAAGACTAAGTTAATCCAAAGGAATAAGGAAGGACATTATATACTGTTAAAAGGAACAATTAAACAACAAGACATAACAATTATCAATATTTATGCACCAAATAATGGCGCTTCGACGTTTATAAAACAAATTCTCTTCAAGTTCAAGAATCAAATAGACCACAACACAATAATTATGGGTGACTTCAACACACCTCTCTCATCAATAGACACATCCTCCAAGCAAAGTTGAATAAAGAAACTATAGACCTCTATACCACAATCAATAACCTAGACTTAACTGACATATATAGAATGTACCAACCATCATAAAATGGATATACTTTTTTCTCAGCAGCACATGGATCCTTCTCAAAAATAGACCATATATTATGCCATAGGGCAACCCTCAATAAATATAAAGGGGTGGAGATTATACCATGCATTTTATCTGATCATAATGGATTGAAACTGGAAATTAATGATAAAAGAAGGAAGGAAAAATCCAATATCACATGGAAAATGAACAATATGTTACTGAATGATCAAAGGGTTACAGAAGACATAAAGGAGGAAATCAAAAAATTCTTAGAGATAAATGAAAATGCAGACACAACCTATCGGAAGATTTTTTTTTCTTTCCCTTTTTAATCTTTTATTGTACAAACTCACACATATGTATATATAAAACTATATGTAAGACACTGAAGAACCTGTATTCCTCGAGAAGGAGAATATATGGTATGTTAAAAACTATTCAAAACTTGGACTTAGGCAAAAAAGAGATCACTAGAATAAAATTTCAGTGAGTTACTGGGCACTTATTTTTACCAGACCCCCTAGGGATTATCAATTCCTTAGGATATGCAAGTTAGATTTTTTTTATTTTATTTTTTTTTATTGTTGGTCGTTCAAAACATTACACAGTTCTTAATACATCATCTTTCACAGTTTGATTCAAGTGGGTTATGAACTCCCAACTTTACCCCGTATACAGAATGCTGTATCATATCAGTTACCCTTCCATTGATTGACATATTGCTTTTCTAGTGTCTGATGTATTCTGCTGTCAGTCCTATTCTCTACTATCCCCACTCCCCTCTCCTCCCCTCCCCTTTTCTCTCTACCCCTTCTACTGTAAATCATTTCTTCCATTTGTATTATCTTGTCTTACCCCTCCTTTCCTCTTATATATCATTCTCACTCCCTTTCCCTCCCACCTCTCATCCCTGTTTAATGTAAATCTTCTTCTCAAGCTCTTCTTCCTTACCCTGACCTTGTTTACTCCCCTTATATCAAAGAGGTCATTTGGTATTTTTTTTTAACGATTGACTAGCTTCACTTAGCATAATCTGTTCTAATGCCATCCATTTCCCTCCAAATTCTATGATTTTGTCGTTCCTTAATGCAGAGTAATACTCCATTGTGTATAAATGCCACATTTTTTTATCCATTCATCTATTGAATGGCATCTTGGTTGGTTCCACAATCTTGCTATCGTGAATTGTGCTGCTATGAACATCGATGCAGCAGTGTCCCTGTAGCATGCTCTTTTTAAGTCTTTAGGGAATAGACCGAGAAGGGGAATAGCTTGGTCAAATGGTGGTTTCATTCCCAGCTTTCCAAGAAATCTTCATACTTCTTTCCAAATTGGCTGCACCAATTTGCAGTCCCACCAGCAATGAACAAGAGTGCCCTTTTCTCCGCATCGTCTCCAGCACTTATTGTTGTTTGACTTCCTAATGGCTGCCAATCTTACTGGAGTGAGATGGTATCTTAGGGTAGTTTTGATTTGCATTTCTCTGACTGCTAGCAATGGTGAGCATTTCTTCATGTACTTATTGATTGATTGTATGTCCTCCTCTGAGAAGTGTCTATTCAGGTCCTTGGCCCATTTATTGATTGGGTTATTTGTTATCTTATTGTCTAATTTTTTAAGTTCTTTGTATATTCTGGTTATTAGGACTCTATCTGAAGTGTGTGGATTAAAGATTTTTCCCAGGATGTAGCCTCCCTATTTATCTCTCTTATTGTTTCTTTTGCTGAGAAAAAACTTTTTAGTTTGAGTAAGTCCCATTTGTTGATTCTAGTTGTTAACTCTTGCGCTATGGGTGTCCTATTGAGGAATTTGGGGCCCGATCCCACGGTATGTAGATCGTAGCCAACTTTTTCTTCTATCAGATGCCGTGTCTCTGATTTAATATTAAGCTCCTTGATCCATTTTGAGTTAACTTTTGTGCATGGCGAGTGATAGGGATTAAGATTTATTTTGATGCAAATGGATTTCCAGTTTTCCCAGCACCATTTGTTGAAGATGCTATCCTTCCTCCATTGCATACTTTTAGCCCCTTTATCAAATATAAAGTAGTTGTAGTTTTGTGGATTGGTTACTGTATCCTCTATTCTGTACCATTGGTCCACCCACCTGTTTTGATACCAGTACCATGCTGTTTTTGTTACTATTGCTCTGTAGTATAGTTGAAAGTCTGGTATCGCTATACCACCTGATTCACACTTCCTACTTAGCATTGTTTTTCCTATTCTGGGTCTTTTATTATTCCATATGAATTTCATGATTCTTTTATCTATTTCTACAAGAAATGCCATTGGGATTTTGATTGGTATTGCATTGAACTTATAGAGAACTTTTGGTAATATTGCCATTTTGATGATGTTAGTTCTGCCTATCCATGAGCAGGGTATATTTCTCTATCTTCTAAGGTCTTCTTCTATGTCTTTCTTTAGGGTTCTGTAATTTTCATTATATAAATCTTTCACCTCTCTTGTTAGGTTGATTCACAAGTATTTTATTTTTTGGGGGTATATTGTGAATGGAGTAGTTGTCCTCATTTCCGTTTCAGAGGATTTGTCGCTGATATACAGGAACGCCTTTGATTTATGCGTGTTGATCTTATATCCTGCCACTTTGCTGAATTCATTTATTAGCTCTAGTAGCTTCTTTGTAGACCCTTTTGGGTCTGCTAGGTATAGGATCATATCATCTGCAAATAGTGATAATTTAAGTTCTTCTTTTCCTATTTTTATGCCTTTAATTTCTTTCATCTGTCTAATTGCTCTGGCCAGTGTTTCAAGGACTGTGTTGAACAGAAGTGGTTAGAGAGGGCATCCCTGTCTTGTACGAGATCTTAGAGGGAATGCCTTCAATTTTTCTCTATTCAGAATGATGCTGGCCTGTGGCTTATCATAGATTGCTTTTACAATGTTGAGGTATGTTCCGGTTATCTCTAATTTTTCTAGAGTTTTGAACATAAAGGAATGCTGAACTTTGTCGAATGCTTTTTCTGCATCTATCGAGATGATCATATGGTTCTTATTTTTAAGTCTATTGATGTGGTTAATAACATTTATTGATTTCCGTATATTGAACCAGCCTTGCATCCCAGGGATGAAATCTACTTGATCATGGTGTATAATTTTTTTGATATGTATTTGAATCCGATTCGCCAGAATTTTATTGAGGATTTTTGCGTCAAGGTTCATTAGAGATATTGGTCTGTAGTTTTCTTTCTTTGAAGTGTCTTTGTCTGGTTTCGGAAACAGGGTGATGTTGGCCTCATAGAATGAATTTGGAAGTTCTCCCTCTTTTTCTATTTCCTTAAATAGCTTGAAAAGTATTGGTGTTAGTTTCTCTTTAAAGGCTTTGTAAAACACTGCTGTATAACCATCTGGTCCTGGGCTTTTCTTAGTTGGTAATCTTTTGATGGTTTCTTCTATTTCCTCTATTGTTATTGGTCTGTTTAGGTTGTCTATATCCTCTTGACTCAATCTGGGCAGATCATAAGACTTAAGGAATTTATCTATGCCTTCACTATCTTCTATTTTATTGGAGTATAAGGATTCAAAATAATTTCTGATTATCTTCTGTATTTCTGAAGTGTCTGTTGTGATATTTTCTTTTTCATCCCATATGTTACTAATTTGAGTTCTCTCTCTTCTTCTCTTCATTAGCATGGCTAAGGGCCTGTCGATTTTATTTATTTTTTCAAAGAACCAACTTTTGGTTTTGTCAATTTTTTCAATTGTTTCTTTTGCTTCAATTTCATCTCTGATTTTAATTATTTCTTGCCTTCTACTTCTTTTGTTGTTGTTTTGCTCTTCTTTTTCTAGGATTTTGAGATGAAGTAAGAGATCATTTATTTGTTGTTTTTTTCTTTTTTTGAGGAATGAATTCCAAGCAATGAATTTTCCTCTTAGAACTGCTTTCAATGTGTCCCATAGATTCCGATATGTTGTGTCTGTGTTTTCATTTAACTCTAGGAATTTTTTAATTTCCTCCTTGATGTCTTCTAAAACCCATTGATCATTCAGCATCCTATTGTTCATTCTCCAAGTGATGCTTGATGTTTCCTTCCTTCTTTTATCATTGATTTTCAGTTTTATTCCATTATGATCAGATAAGATGCATGGTATTATCTCTACCCCTTTATATTGTCTAAGAGTTGCCCTGTGACATAATATGTTGTCTATTTTTGAGAAGGTTCCATGTGCTGCTGAGAAAAAGGTGTAACTACTTGATGTTGGGTGGTATAGTCTATATATGTCAATTAAGTCTATGTTGTTAATTGTGTTATTGAGTTCTATAGTTTCCTTATTTAACTATTGTTTGTAAGATCTGTCCAGTGGTGAGAGAGGTGTGTTGAAGTCTCCCATGATTATTGTATGGTGATCTATTAGACTCTTGTACTTGAGAAGAGTTTGCTTAATGAACACAGCTGCACCATTATTTGGGGCCTATATATTTATGATTGTTATGTCTTGTTGGTGTATGGTTCCCTTGAGCAGTATGAAGTGTCCTTCTTTATCCCTTTTAATTAACTTTGGCTTGAAATCTATTTTATTAGATATGAGTATGGACACTCCTGCTTGTTTCCGCAGTCCATATGAGTGGTATGATTTTTCCCAACCTTTCACCTTCAGTCTATGAATATCTTTTCCTATCAGATGCGTCTCCTGTAGGCAGCATATTGTTGGGTCTTGTTTTGTGATCCATTCTACTAGCCTGTGTCTCTTAATTGGTGAGTTTAAGCCATTAACATTTAGGGTTATTATTGAAATCTGGTTTGTTCTTCTAGCCATATTTGTTTATTGATGTTACTAAACCTGATTTGTTATTTTCTTTGACTACATTCCCCCCTTTACTTTCCTACCTCCCATTGTTGGTTTTCAATGTTATTGTCCATTTCCTCTTCCTGTAATGTTTTGCAAAAGATTTTTTGAAGAGATGGTTTTCTAGCTGCGAATTCTTTTAACTTTTGTTTATCGTGGAGGGTTTTAATTTCATCTTCTATCCTGAAGCTTAATTTCGCCGGATACACGATTCTTGGTTGGAACCCATTTTCTTTCAGTGTTTGAAATATGTTATTCCAGGATCTTCTAGCTTTCAGAGTCTGTGTTGAGAGATCAGCTGTTATCCTGATTGGTTTGCCCCTAAATGTAATCTGCTTTCTTTCTCTTGCAGCTTTTAAAATTCTCTCCTTATTCTGTATGTTGGACATCTTCATTATAATGTGTCTAGGTGTGGATCTCTTATGATTTTGCACATTCAGCGTCCTGTAGGCTTCTAGGATTTGGGATTCTGTCTCATTCTTCAAGTCTGGGAAGTTTTCTCGTTTTATTTCACTGAATAGACTCTTTATTCCTTTGGTATGGAGCTCTGTGCCTTCTTGTATCCCAATGACTCTTAAATTTGGTCTTTTGATATTGTCCCATAATTTTTGGATGTTCTGCTCATGGTTTCTTAGCAGACTTGTTGAGCTGTCTATGTTCTTTTCCAGTTGAAATACTTTGTCTTCATCGTCTGATGTTCTCTCTTCTAAGTGATCCACTCTGCTGGTAGTATTCTCAATTGAGTTTTTAAGTTGCTATGTTGTTTCCTGCATTTCTAGGATTTCTATTTGTTTGTTTTTTATTACCTCTATCTCCCTGTGAAATTGATCTTTTACTTCCTGGATTTGTTTGTCAATGTGATCTTTCATTGTCTGATTTTGCTGCCTCATGTCTTCCTTGAGACTCCAGATCATCTGAAGCATATATATCCTGAACTCTTTATCTGAATTTCCATCTATTGCAGCTATTACCTTTTCTAAAGTTGAGTTGACCTGCATTGCTTGTGGTCCTTTCTTTCCTTGTCTTTTCATGCTGCTCACGTTTCTTTCTGCTTGGTGAAACTGTTGTGATTATGAGTTTTTCCCCCTGATTATTTATATTGCTCTGGTATAGTTGAAAAATCTCCCTTGCAGGGTGGGTAGTGGCTGTGCTCCTTCTCTTGTTGGGGTGATCTCAATACCGCTCTGGCAGGCCGCTAGGCCTGCTCTGCCGGTTGTTCGCAGGTCTGCCCACCCTGCGGGAGTGGGTGGCAGCTCTGCTCTGCCCCCCTCCAATTGTGGCGATATGACTATCACCCCCTCGGGTCGTTGGGCCTGATCCGGATGCGGGCGGCTGCTCTGCTTTGCCCCCCTACTCCAAATGGAGTGGCGTATCTATCATGCTGAACGGCCTCTAGGCCTGTTCCGTTGTTGGGTCTCAGGTCTGCCTGACTCTGGCAGTAAGGGGAGTTGGATGTCGAGAGTCCTTGGTCCTTTGGTCACACCCACAGAGAGATTTTGAAGTTTCCCGGTTGTTCGCCAGGTGTGTGGGGCTATTAGCAGAGCCCGGAGGGCATGGCCATGTACGGGGAAATGCGGGAACCCTTCTAGCTGAGCCGGGCCACCGGGAGCCACATGAAGAGTGGGGTAGCTGTGTCTGCGTGGTTAAGATCCGAGCGGGTGGTTTGGCTGTTTGCCAAGCGAGAGCAGGGCCTCCCGGGAGAGCCGATATGGCGAAGGCGTCTGCCGGTTTGGGCTGCCACTCCGCTCCGGGCTGCCACCGTTTTCAGAAGCTGCTGGTGGTTGCGAGATTGGACCTCTGCGCCCGCCGGAGGGGCCACCTGTAGAGCCGGAAATCTGCGACCGCGTGGTTAGGGACCGGGTGGGTGATGCGGCTGCTCCCAAAGCGAGCACTAGGCCTCTCAGGGGAGCCCGGATGGCGGAGGCTGAATTCCGGTTCGGGCGGGGTGGGCCAAGCCGCTCCGGGTGTCCGATGCTTGCAAAAATGGCTGCTGTTTACAGAAGATGATTTCTGCACCCTCCGTGGGGCCACCTAGCTAGCCGGGTAGCTGTGGCCGCATGTTTAGTGACCTGGTGGGTGATGCGGCTGCTCCCAGAGCGAGCTCTAGGCCTCCCAGGGGAGCCCGGATGGCGGAGGCCGAATTCCGGTTCGGGCCGGGCGGGCCAAGTCGCTCCAGGTATCCGCCGCTTGCAAAAATGGCTGCTATTTACAGAAGATGATTTCTGCACCCACCGCGGGGCCACCTGTCTAGCCGGGTAGCTGTGGCCACGTAGTTAGGGACCGGGTGGGTGATGCGGATGCTCCCAGAGCGAGCACTAGGCCTCCCAGGGGAGCCCGGATGGAGGAGGGCGAATTCCGGTTCAGGCGGGGCGGGCCAAGTCGCTCCAGGTGTCCGACGCTTGCAAAAACGGCTGCTGTTTACAGAAGATGAATTCTGCACCTGCCGCGGGGCCACCTGTCTAGTCGGGTAGCTGTGGCCGTGTGGTTAGGAACCGGGTGGGTGATGCGGCTCCTCCCAGAGCGAGAGCTAAACCTCCCGGGGGAGCCGCTTGCGGGAGCGGCTGATGTCTGTGGGACTAGAATTCTGTGCCCGCGTGGCCGTCTAAGATCCACTTCTCTGGGACAAACTGTCACTTCCAATAAACCTACCAGTTCACGGCAGCACTCTTCTTCAGGAAATTATGCTAGATGTTCCTCCGTAGGTAGGCTGCCGCTGTTCCGATGGGTCTTTCTTATCCGGTTAAAGTGGAGACGTTAGAATCGCTGCTTCCTCGCCTGCCGCCATGTTGGATCCTCCTATCGGAATCTTTGGGACATAATGAAAGCAGTTTTAAGAGGGAAATTCATCGCCTGGAGGTCATTCCTCAAAAAAAGGAAAAACCAACAAATAAATGAGATCACACTTCATCTCAGAGCCCTAGAAAAGGAAGAGCAAAACAATAGCAAATGCAGCAGAAGGCAAGATATAATTAAAATCAGAGCGGAAATCAATGAAATTGAAACAAAAGAAACTATCAAAAAAATTAACAAAACTAAAAGTTGGTTTTTTGAAAAAACCAACCTCTGCTCTTAGTAACAGTCCTTCTGCACCTCAGTCTCCAAACTCTGCTCTCTGCAACAGTCCTTCTGCACCCCAGTCTCCAACTTCTGATTCAGGTAACAGTTCTACTGTACCCCAATCTCCAAACTCTGCTCTCTGTAACACTCATTCTTCTCCCCAGTCTCCACAATCTGATCTATGTAACAATCCTTCTGGACCCCAATTACCAACCTTTGCTCTCTGAAACAGTCCTTCTGAAACTCAGTCTCCAAAATGCTCTCTGTAAGATCCTTCTGAAACCCTGTCTCGAAACTGTGCTATCTGTAACAGTGCTTCTGCACCCCAGTCCCCAAACTCTGCTCCCTGTAACAGGACTTTTGCACCCCACTCTCCAAAATCTGCACTCTATAAAAGGCCTTCTGCAACCCAGTCTCTGTAACAGTTCTTCTGCACCCTAGTCTCTGACCTCTGCTCTCTGTAACAGGACTTTTGTACGCCAATCTCCAACCTCTAATCTCTGTAACAGTCCTTTTGCACCTCAGTCTCCAAACTCTGCTCTCTGCAATAGTCCTTTTGCATCTCAGTCTCCAATCTCTGCTCTAAGCAACGATTCATCTGCACCTCAGTCTCCGAACTCTACTCTCTGTAACAGTCCTTTTGCTTCTGAGTCTCTAAACTCTGCTGTCTGCAAAGATCCTTCTTCACCCCAGTATGCAACGTCTGCTCTCTGCAGCGATCCTTCTGCACCCCAGTCTCCAACATCTGCTCTATGCAACAGTCCTTCTGCACCCCTGTCTCCAACCTCTACTCTGTGTAATATCCTTCTGAACCACAGTTTCAAACTCTGCTCCCAGTAACATTTCTTCTCAACCCCAGCCTCCAAACTCTGCTTTCTGCAGTGGTACTGCTGCACCTGAGTCTCCAACCTGTGTTCTCAGTAACAGTCCTTCTTCTCCCCATCTCAAACCTCTTCTCTATAACAGTCCTTCTGCACCTCAGTCTCCAACCTCTGCTCTCTGCAACAGTACTTCTGCACCCCTGTCTCAAACCTCTTCTCTCTGTAAGATCCTTATGCACCCTAGTCTCAAAACTCTGCTCTCTGTAACAGTCCTTCTGCACCTCAGTCTCCAACATGTGCTCTCTGCAACAGTCCTTCTATACCCAATTCTCTTACCTCTGTTCTCTGCAACAGTACTTCTGAACCAAAGTTTCCAACATCTTCTCTCTGGAACAGTCCTTCTGTACCCTAGTCTCCAACGTATGCTCACTGTAACAGTCCTTCTGTACTGCAGTCTCCAAACTCTGCTCTCCCTAAACGTTCTTCTGCACCACAGTCTCCCACCTCTGCTCTCTGTATCAGTATTTCTGCACCTCACTCTCCAAACTCTGCTCTCTGTGACAGTTCTTCTGCGCCCCAGTCTCCAATATCTGTTCTCTAAAATAGTCCTTCTCAACCCCAGTCTCGAACCTCTGCTCTCTGTAACAGGCATCCTGTACTGCGGTCTTTAAAGTCTGCTCTCTGTAATTTTCCTTCTTCACCACAGTCTCCAACCTCTTCTTTCTCAATCAGTGCTTCTGCACCCCAGTCTCCAACCAGTGATCACTGTAACAGTCCTTCTGCACCTCAGTCTCCAAACTCTGCTCTCTGCAACATTTCTTCAGCAACCAAGTCTCCAAACTCTGCTCCCTCCAACAGTCCTTCTAAACCACAGTCTCCAACCTCTGCTTTCTGCAACAGTCCTTCTTCACCCCAGTCTCCAAAATCTGCTCTGTGTAACAATCCTTCTGCACCTCAGTCTCCAATCTCTTCTCTGTGTACGATCTTTCTGCAACCCAGTCTGCAAACTCTTCCCTCTGTAACAGTCCTTCTGCACCCTTTCTCTAAACTTTTCTCTCTGTAACAGGCATTCTGCACCCCAGTCTCCAACCTCTGTTCTCTGTAACAGTCCTTCTGCACCCCAGTCTCAAACCTCTGCTCTCTACAACGATCCTTCTTCACCCCAGTCTCCAACGTCTGCTATCTGAAACAGTCTTTCTGCACCAAAGTCACCAAGAACTGCTCTCTGTAAGATCCTTAAGCACCCCAGGATCCAACCTCTGCTCTCTGTAGCCGTCCTTCTGCACCCCATGCTCAAAACTCTGCTCTCTATTACAGTTTTTCTATACAGCAGTCTCCAAACTCTGATCTCTTTAATGGTCCTTCTGTACCCCAATTTCCAACCTCTGCTTTCTGTAACAGTCTTTCTGCACCTCAATCCCAAAACTCTTCTCTCTGTAGCAGGCCTTCCGCACACCAGTCTTAAAAATCTGCTCTCACCAACGATTTATCTGCACCCCAGTCTCCAACCTCTGATCTCTGCAACAGTCCTTCTGCACCTCAGTCTCCAAATTCTGCTCTCTGTAAGATCCATCTGAACCCCAGTCTCCAACCTCTGCTCTCTTTACCAGTTCTTCAGCACCCCAGTCTTCAAACTCTGCTCTCTGTAACAGTCCTTCTGCACTCCAGTCTCCAACCTCTGCTCTCTGCAACAGTCCTTCTGCACCCCAGTCTCAAAACTCTGCTTTCTACTATGATCCTTCTGGACCCCAGTCTTTAACCTCTCCTCACTGTAACAGTCCTTCTGAACCACAGTCTTTAAACTCTGCTCTCTGTAACATTCCTTCTCCAATTCAGTCTTTAACCTCTGCTTTCTGTAAGTGTCCTGCGGCACCCCAGTCTCTAACCTCTGTCCTCTTCAACAGTCTTTCTCCTCCCCAGTCTCCAACATCTGCTAACCGTAACTGGCGTTCAGAGTTCTTCAAACTCTGCTTTCTGTATTAGTCCTTTTGAACCTCAGTCTCAAACCTCTGCTCTCTGTATCTATCCTTCTGCACCTCATTCTCCAACCTATGCTCTCAGTAACAGTTTTTCTATACCGCAGTCTCCAAACTCTGGTCTCAGTAACTGTCCTTCTGCACCCCAATTTCCAACCTCTGCTTTCTGTAACAGTCCTTCTGCACCTCAATCTCCAAACTCTGGTTTTTATAACAGTCTTTCTACACCTCAGTCTCCAACCTCTGCTCTCTGTAACAGTCCAACTCCACCTCAGTCTCCAAACTCTACTCTCTGTAAGATTCTTCAGCAACCCAGTCTTCAAACTCTGCTCTCTATAACAGTCAATCTGCACCCCAGTCTCCAAACTTTTCTCTCTGTAACAGTCCTTCTGGGCCCCAGTCTCCAAACTCTTCTCTCTGTAGCAGGCCTTATGCACCACAGTCTCCAAAATCTGCTCTCTGCAACGATCCTTGTGCACCCCAGTCTCCAACATCTGCTCTCTACAATAATCCTACTGCAACCCAGTCTCCTACATCTTATCTCTGCAACAGTCCTTCTGCACTTCAGTCTCCAAATTCTGCTCTCTGTAAGATCCTTAAGCACCCCAGTATCCAACCTCTGCTCTCTGTAACAGTCTTTCTGATTCTGAGTCTCCAACATCTGCTCTCTGTAACAGGACTTCCACACGTCAGTCTCCAACGTCTACTCTCTGCAACAGTTTTTCTGCACCACAGTCTCCTACCTCTGCTCTCTTTAACAGTCCTTCTAAACCTCAGTCTCCCAACTCTGCTATCCGTAAGATCCTTCTGACACCCAGTCTTTAAACTCTGCACACAGTAACAGTCTTTTTGCACCCCAGTCTCCAAACTCTGCTCTCTGTAACATTCCTTCTGCAAACCAGTCTCCAACCTTTGCTCTCTGCAATGATCCTACTGCACCCCAGTCTCCAACCACTGATCTCTACAAGAGTCCTTCTGCACCTCAGTCTCCAACTTCTGCTCTCTGTAAGATCCTTCTGCACACCTGTCTCCAAGCTCTGCTCCTTTCAATGATCCGTCTGCACTTCATTCTCCAACCTCTACTCTATGTAACAGTACTTCTGCACCTCAGTCTCCAATCACTGCACTCTGCAACAGTCCTTCTGCACCACAGTCTCCAAACTCTGGTCTCCGTAAGATCCTTCTACACTCCAGATTCTAAACTCTGTTCTCTGTAACATTCACTCTCTTCCCCAGTCTTTATCCTCTGCTTTGTGTAAGTGTTCTGCAGCACCCCAGTCTCTAACCTCTATCCTCTGCAACAGTCCTTCTGCTCCCAGTCTCCAATATCTGATCTCTGTAACAGTCCTTCTGAACCGCAGTCTCCAAACACTGCTCTTCGTAACGGGCATTCTTCACACCAGTCTCCAAATACTGCTTTCTTTATCAGTCCTTCTGAACCTCAGTCTCAACCTGTGCTCTCTGTAAAATTCCTTCTGCACCCCAGACTCCAACCTCTGCTCTCGGTAATAGTTTTTCTATACCGCAGTCTCCAAATTCTGTTCTCTGTAACGGTCATTCTGCAACCCAATTTCCAAACTATACTTTCTGTAGCAGTCCTTCTGCACATCAGTCTGGTACCTCTGCTCTCTACAGGATCCTTCTGCACCCCAGTTTGAAAACATTGCTCTATGTATCAGTCCACCTGCACCTCAGTCTCCACCATCTCCTCTCTATAACAGGCTTTTTGCACGCCAGTCTCAAATGTCTTCTCTCTGTAGCAGGCCTTCTGCACCCCAGTCTCCAAAATCAGCTCTCGGCAATGATCCTTCAGCACCCCAGTCTCCATCTGCACCTCAGTCTCCAACCTCGGCTCTCTGCACCAATCCTTCTGCACCCCAGTCTCCTACGTCTGCTCTCTACAACAGTCCTTCTGCACCCCAGTCTCCAACCTCTTCTCTCTGTAACAGTTCTTCTGCACCGCAGTCCCCAAACTCTGCTCTCTGTAGTGGTCCTTCTGCACCCCAGTCCTTAAACTCTGCTTTCTGTATCAGTCCTTCTGCACCTCAGTCTCCAACCTCTGCTCTCTGTAACAGTCCTTCTGCACCTCAGTCTTCAAACTCTGCTCTCTGAAATTGACCTTCTGCACCTCAGTATCCAACCTCTACTCTCTGGAACAGTCCTTATGCATCTCAGTCTTCAACTTCTACTCTCTGAAAGATACTTTTGCAAACCAATCTCCAAAATCTGATCTCTGTAACAGTCCTTCTGCACCCCTTCTCCAAACTCTGCTCTCCATAACAGGCTTTTTGCACCCCAGTCTCCAACATCTGCTGTCTGCATTAGTCCTTCTTCACTTGAACTAAAAATTCTGCTCTTTTCCACGATAATTCTGCACCCCAGTCTTCAACCTCTGTTCTCTGCAACAGTCCTTCTGCATCCCAGTCTCCAACCTCTGCTCTCTGTAAAAGTCCTTCTGCAACTAAGTCTCAAAATTCTGCTCTCTGCAACAGTCCTTCTGTAACCCAGTCTTCAACCTCTTGTCTCTGCAACAATAATTCTGCACCCCAGTCTTCAACATCTGCTCTCTGCAACGGTCCTTCTGCACCTCAGTCTCCAATCTCTACTCTCTGCAACAGTGCTTCTGCACCTGAGTCTCCAACCTCTGATCTCTGTAAGATCCTTCTGCAACCCAGTCTGCAAACTCTGGTCTCTGTAACAGTCCTTCTGCACCCCAGTCTCCAAACTCTGCTCATTTTATCAGTCCTTCTGCACCCCAGTCTCCAACATCTGCTTTCTGTATCAGTCCTGCACTCCAGTCTCCAACCTCTGTAACAGTCCTTCTGTACATGAATCTCTAATCTCTGCTCTCTGCAACGATCCTTCTTCACCCCAGTGTCCAAACTCTGCGATCTGTAACAGTCCTTCTGCACCACAGTTTTTAATCTCTACTCTCTACAACAGTCTTTCTGCACCCCAGTCTCCAAACTCTGCTGTCTGCAACACTCTTTCTACACCCCAGTCTCAAACCTCTGCTCCTTGTAAGATTATTCTGCACACCTGTATACAACCTCTGATCTCTGTAACGGTCCTTCTTCAACCACGTCTCCAAACTCTGCTTTCTCTATCAGTTCTTCTGCACCACAGGCTTCATGCTCTGCTCTCTGCAACAGTCCTTCTGCACGCCAGTTTAAAACTCTGCACTCTGCAACATTCCTTCTGAACCCCAGTCTCCAACCTCTGCTCTCTGTATCAGTCCTTCTGGACCCAAGTCTCCAAACTCTACTCTCTGTAACAGTACATCTGCACCTCAGTCTCAAACCTCTTCTCTCAGCAACGGTCCTCATGCACTCCAGTCTCCAACTTCTGTTCTCTGCAACAGTCCTTCTGCACCACAGTCTGCAACATCTTCTCTCTGTAACAGTCCTTCTTCACCCCAGTCTCCAAACTATGCTCTCTGAAAGATAATTCTGCACACCTGTCTCCAACCTCTGCTCTCTGAAACAGTCCTCCTGTAATGCAGTCTCCAACCTTTGCTTTATGTAACAGTTTTCTGCACCCCACTCTCCAATCTCTGCTCTCTGCAACAGTCCTTCTACACCCCAGTCTCCAATCTCTGCTCTCTGCAACAGTCCTTCTACACCCCAGTCTCCATACTCTGCTCACTCCAATGATACTTCTGCACCCAAGTCTTGAACCCATGCTCTCTGTAACAGTCCTTCTGTACCGCAGTCTCCAAACTCTTTTCTCCGTAAATGTCCTTATGTACTCCAGTATCCAACCTCTGCTTTCTGTATCAGTCGTTTTGAACCACAGTCTCCAAACTATGCCCTCTGTATCAGTCCCTATGCAACTCAGTGTGCAACCTCTGCTTTCTGGAACAGTCCTCATGAACCCCAGTCTCCATCCTCTGCGCTCTGCAACAGTCCTTTTGCACACCAGTCTCAAATATCTGCTCTCTGCAACAGTTGTTCTTTACCTCAGTCTGAAAAATCTGCTCTCTGCAATTATCCTTCTGCACCAGAGTCTCCAACCTCTGCTCTCTGTAACACTCCTTCTGTACCTCAGTCTCCAACCTCTGTACTCCGCAACAGTCCTTCTGCTCCCCAGTCTCCAAACTCTGCTCTCTGTAATAGTTCTTCTGTACCACAGTCTCCAAACTCTGCTCTCTGTTAATGTTCCTTTTGCACGTCAGTCTCCAACCTCTGCTTTCATTATCCATCCTTCGGCTCCTCAGTCTCCAACCTCTGCTCTCTGCAAAAGTCTTTCTGTACACCATTTTCCAACTTCTGCTCTCTGCAACAGTCCTTATGAACAACAGTCTCCAACATCTCCTCTCTGAAAAAGTACTTGAGTACCCTAGTCTCCAACCTCACCTCTCTGCAACAGTCCTTCTGTATTGCAGTCTCCAACATCTGCTCTCTGCAACAGTCCTTATGAACCTCAGTCTCAAACCTCTGCTCTCTGTAAGATCCTTTTAAACCCAGTCTCAAAACTCTGCTCTCTGTAAAAGTTCTTCTGCATCTCAGTCTCAGAACTCTGCTCTCTTTAACAGGCCTTCTGCACCCCAGTCTCCAACCTCTCCTCTCTGTAGCAGTTGCTCTGCAACCCAGTCTCCAACTTCTGGTCTCTGTAACAATCTTTCTGCATCCCAGTCTCCAAAATGTGCTCTCTGCAACAGTTCTTCTTCACCTCAGTCTGAAAATTTTGCTCTCTGCAACAATCCTTCTGCACCCCAGACTCCAACCTTAGCTCTCTGTAACAGTCCTTCTGCACCTCAGTCTCCAAACTCTCCTCTATTAAAGATCCTTCTGCAACACAGTCTCCAAAATTTGCTCCCTGTAACAGTCCTTCTGCACCTCAGTCTCCAAATTCTGCTCTCTGTAAAAGTCCTTCTACACCTCAGTCTGAAACCTTTTCTCTCTGCAAGATCTCTCTGCACCCCAGTCTCCAACCACTGCTCTCTTTAACAGTCCTCCTTCACCTCAGTCTCCAAACTCTGCTCTCTGTAAGATCCTTCTGCCACCCAGTATCCTAACTCTGCTCTCTATAACAATCCTTCTGCACCCCAGTCTTCAAACTCTGCTGTCATTAACAGTTCTTCTTTAACTTAGTCTCCAAACTCTGCTCTCTGTAACAGGCCATCAGCACCCCAGTCTCCAACGTCTCCTCTCCTCAACAGTCCTTCTGCACCCCTGTCTCCAAACTCTGCCCTCTGTTACATCATTCTTCATCCCAGTTTTCAAACTCTGCTCTCTGTAACATTCCTTTTCCACCACAGTCTCCAACTTCTGGATTCTGCACCAGTCCTACTGTACCCTAGTCTCCAAACTCTGCTCTCTTTATCAGTCCTTCTGCATACCATTGTCTAATCTCTGCTCTCTGCA
>NW_027521583.1:0-25221 GCF_052094955.1 Ictidomys tridecemlineatus
TTAGACTTCCAAATACATGTATCCCTATAGGAGAAAACACAGTGAAACCTCAAAATGAAACCGGTTACTGCCAACGAACGGTTTAACCTAGAAGAACGAAATTTGGCGAGCCAAGTGGGATTGGTGTACTGATCATTACCTGAAAGTTTCATCAAGATTGGGTGAAAAAGTGTGTGCTGAGATTTTAGGCAACTCGTAGTTTTTTGGAAGCTTGGCAGGCCCTTTCCATGAACGTGATTCTCGCCAGTCTCTGCTTAGGGCTACATCAACAGCAAACAAACCATAGAGATAGAACTTGAAACTGCTTTATTGTGTCAAGTTTGAAAGAGCTAGCACAAACCGTGTTTGATTTAGAGTTCCAAATACATGTATCCCTATAGGAGAAAACAGAGTGAAACCTCAAAATGAAACCGGTTACTGCCAACGAACGGTTTAACCTAGAAGAAAGAAATTTGGCGAGCCAAGTGGGATTGGTGTACTGATCATTACCTGAAAGTTTCATCAAGATTGGGTGAAAAAGTGTGTGCTGAGATTTCAGGCAACTCGTAGTTTTTTGGAAGCTTTGCAGGCCCTTTCCATGAAAGTGATTCTCGCCAGTCTCTGCTTAGGGCTACATCAACAGCAAACAAACCATAGAGATAGAACTTGAAAATGCTTTATTGTGTCAAGTTTCAAAGAGCTAGCACAAACCGTGTTTGATTTAGACTTTCAAATACATGTAACCCTATAGGAGAAAACAGAGTGAAACCTCAAAATGAAACCGGTTACTGCCAACGAACGGTTTAACCTAGAAGAACGAAATTTGGCGAGCCAAGTGGGATTGGTGTACTGATCATTACCTGAAAGTTTCATCAAGATTGGGAGAAAAAGTGTTTGCTGAGATTTCAGGCAACTCGTAGTTTTTTGGAAGCTTGGCAGGCCCTTTCAATGAAAGTGATTCTCGCCAGTCTCTGCTTAGGGCTACATCAACAGCAAACAAACCATAGAGATAGAACTTGAAACTGCTTTATTGTGTCAAGTTTCAAAGAGCTAGCACAAACCGTGTTTGATTTAGAGTTCCAAATACATGTATCCCTATAGAAGAAAACAGAGTGAAACCTCAAAATGAAACCAGTTACTGCCAACGAACGGTTTAACCTAGAAGAACGAAATTTGGCGAGCCAAGTGGGATTGGTGTACTGATCATTACCTGAAAGTATCATCAAGATTGGGTGAAAAAGTGTTTGCTGAGATTTCAAGCAACTCGTAGTTTTTGGAAGCTTGGCAGGCCCTTTCCATGAAAGTGATTCTCGCCAGTCTCTGCTTAGGGCTACATCAACAGCAAACAAACCATAGAGATAGAACTTGAAACTGCTTTATTGTGTCAAGTTTCAAAGAGCTAGCACAAACCGTGTTTGATTTAGAGTTCCAAATACATGTATCCCTATAGGAGAAAATAGAGTGAAACCTCAAAATGAAACCGGTTACTGCCAAAGAACGGTTTAACCTAGAAGAACGAAATTTGGCGAGCCAAGTGGGATTGGTGTACTGATCATTACCTGAAAGTATCATCAAGATTGGGTGAAAAAGTGTTTGCTGAGATCAGGCAACTTTTAGTTTTTTGGAAGCTTGGCAGGCCCTTTCCATGAAAGTGATTCTCGCCAGTCTCTGCTTAGGGCTACATCAACAGCAAACAAACCATAGAGATAGAACTTGAAACTGCTTTATTGTGTCAAGTTTCAAAGAGCTAGCACAAACCGTGTTTGATTTAGAGTTCCAAATACATGTATCCCTATAGGAGAAAACACAGTGAAACCTCAAAATGAAACCGGTTACTGCCAACGAACGGTGTAACCTAGAAGAACGAAATTTGGCGAGCCAAGTGGGATTGGTGTACTGATCATTACCTGAAAGTTTCATCAAGATTGGGTGAAAAAGTGTGTGCTGAGATTTCAGGCAACTCGTAGTTTTTTGGAAGCTTGGCAGGCCCTTTCCATGAAAGTGATTCTCGCCAGTCTCTGCTTAGGGCTACATCAACAGCAAACAATCGATAGAGATAGAACTTGAAACTGCTTTATTGTGTCAAGTTTCAAAGAGCTAGCACAAACCGTGTTTGATTTAGAGTTCCAAATACATGTATCCCTATAGGAGAAAACAGAGTGAAATCTCAAAATGAAACCGGTTACTACCAACGAACGGTTTAACCTAGAAGAACGAAATTTGGCGAGCCAAGTGGGATTGGTGTACTGATCATTACCTGAAAGTTTCATCAAGATTGGGTGAAAAAGTGTGTGCTGAGATTTCAGACAACTCGTAGTTTTTTGGAAGCTTTGCAGGCCCTTTCCATGAAAGTGATTCTCGCCAGTCTCTGCTTAGGGCTACAACAACAGCAAAGAAACCATAGAGATAGAACTTGAAACTGCTTTATTGTGTCAAGTTTCAAAGAGCTAGCACAAACCGTGTTTGATTTAAGTTCCAAATACATGTATCCCTATAGGAGAAAACAGAGTGAAACCTCAAAATGAAACCGGTTACTGCCAACGAACGGTTTAACCTAGAAGAACGAAATTTGGCGAGCCAAGTGGGATTCGTGTACTGATCATTACCTGAAAGTATCATCAAGATTGGGTGAAAAAGTGTTTGCTGAGATTTCAGGCAACTCGTAGTTTTTTGGAAGCTTGGCAGGCCCTTTCCATGAAAGTGATTCTCGCCAGTCTCTGCTTAAGGCTACATCAACAGCAAACAAACCATAGAGATAGAACTTGAAACTGCTTTATTGTGTCAAGTTTCAAAGAGCTAGCACAAACCGTGTTTGATTTAGAGTTCCAAATACATGTATCCCTATAGGAGAAAACAGAGTGAAACCTCAAAATGAAACCGGTTACTGCCAACGAACGGTTTAACCTAGAAGAACGAAATTTGGCGAGGCAAGTGGGATTGGTGTACTGATCATTACCTGAAAGTATCATCAAGATTGGGTGAAAAAGTGTTTGCTGAGATTTCAGGCAACTCGTAGTATTTTGGAAGCTTGGCAGGCCCTTTCCATGAAAGTGATTCTCGCCAGTCTCTGCTTAGGGCTACATCAACAGCAAACAAACCATAGAGATAGAACTTGAAACTGCTTTATTGTGTCAAGTTTCAAAGAGCTAGCACAAACCGTGTTTGATTTAGAGTTCTAAATACATGTATCCCTATAGGAGAAAACAGAGTGAAACCTCAAAATGAAACCGGTTACTGCCAAGGAACGGTTTAACCTAGAAGAACGAAATTTGCTTGGCCAAGTGGGATTGGTGTACTGATAATTACCTGAAAGTTTCATCAAGATTGGGTGAAAAAGTGTTTGCTGAGATTTCAGGCAACTTGTAGTTTTTTGGAAGCTTGGCAGGCCCTTTCCATGAAAGTGATTCTCGCCAGTCTCTGCTTAGGGCTACATCAACAGCAAACAAACCATAGAGATAGAACTTGAAACTGCTTTATTGTGTCAAGTTTCAAAGAGCTAGCATAAACCGTGTTTGATTTAGAGTTCCAAATACATGTATCCCTATAGGAGAAAACAGAGTGAAACCTCAAAATGAGAACGGTTAGTGCAAACGAACGGTTTAACCGAGAAGAACGAAATTTGGCAAGCCAAGTGGGATTGGTGTACTGATCATTACCTGAAAGTTTCATCAAGTTTGGGTGAAAAAGTGTTTGCTGAGATTTCAGGCAACTCGTAGTTTTTTGGAAGCTTGGCAGGCCCTTTCCATGAAAGTGATTCTCGCCAGTCTCTGCTTAGGGCTACATCAACAGCAAAAAAAACATAGAGATAGAAGTTGAAACTGCTTTATTGTGTCAAGTTTCAAAGAGCTAGCACAAACCGTGTTTGATTTAGAGTTCCAAATACATGTATCCCTATAGGAGAAAACAGAGTGAAACCTCAAAATGAAACCGGTTACTGCCAACGAACGGTTTAACCTAGAAGAACGAAATTTGCTTGGCCAAGTGGGATTGGTGTACTGATCATTACCTGAAAGTTTCATCAAGATTGGGTGAAAAAGTGTTTGCTGAGATTTCAGGCAACTCGTAATATTTTGGAAGCTTGGCAGGCCCTTTCCATGAAAGTGATTCTCGCCAGTCTCTGCTTAGGGCTACATCAACAGCAAACAAACCATAGAGATAGAACTTGAAACTGCTTTATTGTGTCAAGTTTCAAAGAGCTAGCACAAACCGTGTTTGATTTAGAGTTCCAAATACATGTATCCCTATAGGAGAAAACAGAGTGAAACCTCAAAATGAAACCGGTTACTGCCAACGAACGGTTTAACCTAGAAGAACGAAATTTGGCGAGCCAAGTGGGATTGGTGTACTGATCATTACCTGAAAGTTTCATCAAGATTGGGAGAAAAAGTGTGTGCTGAGATTTCAGGCAACTCGTAGTTTTTGGAAGCTTGGCAGGCCCTTTCCATGAAAGTGATTCTCGCCAGTCTCTGCTTAGGGCTACATCAACAGCAAACAAACCATAGAGATAGAACTTGAAACTGCTTTATTGTGTCAAGTTTCAAAGAGCTAGCACAAACCGTGTTTGATTTAGAGTTCCAAATACATGTATCCCTATAGGAGAAAACAGAGTGAAACCTCAAAATGAAACCGGTTACTGCCAACGAACGGTTTAACCTAGAAGAACGAAATTTGGCGAGGCAAGTGGGATTGGTGTACTGATCATTACCTGAAAGTATCATCAAGATTGGGTGAAAAAGTGTTTGCTGAGATTTCAGGCAACTCGTAGTATTTTGGAAGCTTGGCAGGCCCTTTCCATGAAAGTGATTCTCGCCAGTCTCTGCTTAGAGCTACATCAACAGCAAACAAACCATAGAGATAGAACTTGAAACTGCTTTATTGTGTCAAGTTTCAAAGAGCTAGCACAAACCGTGTTTGATTTAGAGTTCCAAATACATGTATCCCTATAGGAGAAAACAGAGTGAAACCTCAAAATGAAACCGGTTACTGCCAACGAACGGTTTAACCTAGAAGAACGAAATTTGCTTGGCTAAGTGGGATTGGTGTACTGATCATTACCTGAAAGTTTCATCAAGATTGGGTGAAAAAGTGTTTGCTGAGATTTCAGGCAACTTGTAGTTTTTTGGAAGCTTGGCAGGCCCTTTCCATGAAAGTGATTGTCGCCAGTCTCTGCTTAGGGCTACATCAACAGCAAACAAACCATAGAGATAGAACTTGAAACTGCTTTATTGTGTCAAGTTTCAAAGAGCTAGCATAAACCGTGTTTGATTTAGAGTTCCAAATACATGTATCCCTATAGGAGAAAACAGAGTGAAACCTCAAAATGAAAACGGTTAGTGCAAACGAACGGTTTAACCGAGAAGAACGAAATTTGGCAAGCCAAGTGGGATTGGTGTACTGATCATTACCTGAAAGTTTCATCAAGATTGGGTGAAAAAGTGTTTGCTGAGATTTCAGGCAACTCGTAGTTTTTTGGAAGCTTGGCAGGCCCTTTCCATGAAAGTGATTCTCGCCAGTCTCTGCTTAGGGCTACATCAACAGCAAACAAACCTTAGAGATAGAACTTGAAACTGCTTTATTGTGTCAAGTTTCAAAGAGCTAGCACAAACCGTGTTTGATTTAGAGTTCCAAATACATGTATCCCTATAGGAGAAAACAGAGTGAAACCTCAAAATGAAACCGGTTACTGCCAACGAACGGTTTAACCTAGAAGAACGAAATTTGGCGAGCCAAGTGGGATTGGTGTACTGATCATTACCTGAAAGTTTCATCAAGATTGGGAGAAAAAGTGTGTGCTGAGATTTCAGGCAACTCGTAGTTTTTTGGAAGCTTGGCAGGCCCTTTCCATGAAAGTGATTCTCGCCAGTCTCTGCTTAGGGCTACATCAACAGCAAACAAACCATAGAGATAGAACTTGAAACTGCTTTATTGTGTCAAGTTTCAAAGAGCTAGCACAAACCGTGTTTGATTTAGAGTTCCAAATACATGTATCCCTATAGGAGAAAACAGAGTGAAACCTCAAAATGAAACCGGTTACTGCCAACGAACGGTTTAACCTAGAAGAACGAAATTTGGCGAGTCAAGTGGGATTGGTGTACTGATCATTACCTGAAAGTATCATCAAGATTGGGTGAAAAAGTGTTTGCTGAGATTTCAGGCAACTCGTAGTATTTTGGAAGCTTGGCAGGCCCTTTCCATGAAAGTGATTCTCGCCAGTCTCTGCTTAGAGCTACATCAACAGCAAACAAACCATAGAGATAGAACTTGAAACTGCTTTATTGTGTCAAGTTTCAAAGAGCTAGCACAAACCGTGTTTGATTTAGAGTTCCAAATACATGTATCCCTATAGGAGAAAACAGAGTGAAACCTCAAAATGAAACCGGTTACTGCCAACGAACGGTTTAACCTAGAAGAACGAAATTTGCTTGGCTAAGTGGGATTGGTGTACTGATCATTACCTGAAAGTTTCATCAAGATTGGGTGAAAAAGTGTTTGCTGAGATTTCAGGCAACTTGTAGTTTTTTGGAAGCTTGGCAGGCCCTTTCCATGAAAGTGATTGTCGCCAGTCTCTGCTTAGGGCTACATCAACAGCAAACAAACCATAGAGATAGAACTTGAAACTGCTTTATTGTGTCAAGTTTCAAAGAGCTAGCATAAACCGTGTTTGATTTAGAGTTCCAAATACATGTATCCCTATAGGAGAAAACAGAGTGAAACCTCAAAATGAAAACGGTTAGTGCAAACGAACGGTTTAACCGAGAAGAACGAAATTTGGCAAGCCAAGTGGGATTGGTGTACTGATCATTACCTGAAAGTTTCATCAAGATTGGGTGAAAAAGTGTTTGCTGAGATTTCAGGCAACTCGTAGTTTTTTGGAAGCTTGGCAGGCCCTTTCCATGAAAGTGATTCTCGCCAGTCTCTGCTTAGGGCTACATCAACAGCAAACAAACCATAGAGATAGAACTTGAAACTGCTTTATTGTGTCAAGTTTCAAAGAGCTAGCACAAACCGTGTTTGATTTAGAGTTCCAAATACATGTATCCCTATAGGAGAAAACAGAGTGAAACCTCAAAATGAAACCGGTTACTGCCAACGAACGGTTTAACCTAGAAGAACGAAATTTGGCGAGCCAAGTGGGATTGGTGTACTGATCATTACCTGAAAGTTTCATCAAGATTGGGAGAAAAAGTGTGTGCTGAGATTTCAGGCAACTCGTAGTTTTTTGGAAGCTTGGCAGGCCCTTTCCATGAAAGTGATTCTCGCCAGTCTCTGCTTAGGGCTACATCAACAGCAAACAAACCATAGAGATAGAACTTGAAACTGCTTTATTGTGTCAAGTTTCAAAGAGCTAGCACAAACCGTGTTTGATTTAGAGTTCCAAATACATGTATCCCTATAGGAGAAAACACAGTGAAACCTCAAAATGAAACCGGTTACTGCCAACGAACGGTTTAACCTAGAAGAACGAAATTTGGCGAGGCAAGTGGGATTGGTGTACTGATCATTACCTGAAAGTATCATCAAGATTGGGTGAAAAAGTGTTTGCTGAGATTTCAGGCAACTCGTAGTATTTTGGAAGCTTGGCAGGCCCTTTCCATGAAAGTGATTCTCGCCAGTCTCTGCTTAGAGCTACATCAACAGCAAACAAACCATAGAGATAGAACTTGAAACTGCTTTATTGTGTCAAGTTTCAAAGAGCTAGCACAAACCGTGTTTGATTTAGAGTTCCAAATACATGTATCCCTATAGGAGAAAACAGAGTGAAACCTCAAAATGAAACCGGTTACTGCCAACGAACGGTTTAACCTAGAAGAACGAAATTTGCTTGGCTAAGTGGGATTGGTGTACTGATCATTACCTGAAAGTTTCATCAAGATTGGGTGAAAAAGTGTTTGCTGAGATTTCAGGCAACTTGTAGTTTTTTGGAAGCTTGGCAGGCCCTTTCCATGAAAGTGATTCTCGCCAGTCTCTGCTTAGGGCTACATCAACAGCAAACAAACCATAGAGATAGAACTTGAAACTGCTTTATTGTGTCAAGTTTCAAAGAGCTAGCATAAACCGTGTTTGATTTAGAGTTCCAAATACATGTATCCCTATAGGAGAAAACAGAGTGAAACCTCAAAATGAAAACGGTTAGTGCAAACGAACGGTTTAACCGAGAAGAACGAAATTTGGCAAGCCAAGTGGGATTGGTGTACTGATCATTACCTGAAAGTTTCATCAAGATTGGGTGAAAAAGTGTTTGCTGAGATTTCAGGCAACTCGTAGTTTTTTGGAAGCTTGGCAGGCCCTTTCCATGAAAGTGATTCTCGCCAGTCTCTGCTTAGGGCTACATCAACAGCAAAGAAACCATAGAGATAGAACTTGAAACTGCTTTATTGTGTCAAGTTTCAAAGAGCTACCACAAACCGTGTTTGATTTAGAGTTCCAAATACATGTATCCCTATAGGAGAAAACAGAGTGAAACCTCAAAATGAAACCGGTTACTGCCAACGAACGGTTTAACCTAGAAGAACGAAATTTGGCGAGCCAAGTGGGATTGGTGTACTGATCATTACCTGAAAGTTTCATCAAGATTGGGTGAAAAAGTTTGTGCTGAGATTTCAGGCAACTTGTAGTTTTTTGGAAGCTTGGCAGGCCCTTTCCATGAAAGTGATTCTCGCCAGTCTCTGCTTAGGGCTACATCAACAGCAAACAAACCATAGAGATAGAACTTGAAACTGCTTTATTGTGTCAAGTTTCAAAGAGCTAGCATAAACCGTGTTTGATTTAGAGTTCCAAATACATGTATCCCTATAGGAGAAAACAGAGTGAAACCTCAAAATGAAAACGGTTAGTGCAAACGAACGGTTTAACCGAGAAGAACGAAATTTGGCAAGCCAAGTGGGATTGGTGTACTGATCATTACCTGAAAGTTTCATCAAGATTGGGTGAAAAAGTGTTTGCTGAGATTTCAGGCAACTCGTAGTTTTTTGGAAGCTTGGCAGGCCCTTTCCATGAAAGTGATTCTCGCCAGTCTCTGCTTAGGGCTACATCAACAGCAAAAAAACCATAGAGATAGAACTTGAAACTGCTTTATTGTGTCAAGTTTCAAAGAGCTAGCACAAACCGTGTTTGATTTAGACTTCCAGATACATGTATCCCTATAGGAGAAAACAGAGTGAAACCTCAAAAATGAAACCGGTTACTGCCAACGAACGGTTTAACCTAGAAGAACGAAATTTGGCGAGCCAAGTGGGGATTGGTGTACTGATCATTACCTGAAAGTTTCATCAAGATTGGGTGAAAAAGTGTTTGCTGAGATTTCAGGCAACTCGAAGTTTTTGGAAGCTTGGCAGGCCGTTTCCATGAAAGTGATTCTCGCCAGTCTCTGCTTAGGGCTACATCAACAGCAAACAAACCATAGAGATAGAACTTGAAACTGCTTTATTGTTTAAAGTTTCAAAGAGCTAGCACAAACCGTGTTTGATTTAGAGTTCCAAATACATGTATCCCTATAGGAGAAAACAGAGTGAAACCTCAAAATGAAACCGGTTACTGCCAACGAACGGTTTAACCTAGAAGAACGAAATTTGGCGAGCCAAGTGGGATTCGTGTACTGATCATTACCTGAAAGTTTCATCAAGATTGGGTGAAAAAGTGTTTGCTGAGATTTCAGGCAACTCGTAGTTTTTTGGAAGCTTGGCAGGCCCTTTCCATGAAAGTGATTCTCGCCAGTCTCTGCTTAGGGCTACATCAACAGCAAACAAACCATAGAGATAGAACTTGAAACTGCTTTATTGTGTCAAGTTTCAAAGAGCTAGCACAAACCGTGTTTGATTTAGAGTTCCAAATACATGTATCCCTATAGGAGAAAACAGAGTGAAACCTCAAAATGAAACCGTTTACTGCCAACGAACGGTTTAACCTAGAAGAACGAAATTTGGCGAGGCAAGTGGGACTGGTGTACTGATCATTACCTGAAAGTATCATCAAGATTGGGTGAAAAAGTGTTTGCTGAGATTTCAGGCAACTCGTAGTTTTTTGGAAGCTTGGCAGGCCCTTTCCATGAAAGTGATTCTCGCCAGTCTCTGCTTAGAGCTACATCAACAGCAAACAAACCATAGAGATAGAACTTGAAACTGCTTTATTGTGTCAAGTTTCAAAGAGCTAGCACAAACCGTGTTTGATTTAGAGTTCCAAATACATGTATCCCTATAGGAGAAAACAGAGTGAAACCTCAAAATGAAACCGGTTACTGCCAACGAACGGTTTAACCTAGAAGAACGAAATTTGCTTGGCCAAGTGGGATTGGTGTACTGATCATTACCTGAAAGTTTCATCAAGATTGGGTGAAAAAGTGTTTGCTGAGATTTCAGGCAACTTGTAGTTTTTTGGAAGCTTGGCAGGCCCTTTCCATGAAAGTGATTCTCGCCAGTCTCTGCTTAGGGCTACATCAACAGCAAACAAACCATAGAGATAGAACTTGAAACTGCTTTATTGTGTCAAGTTTCAAAGAGCTAGCATAAACCGTGTTTGATTTAGAGTTCCAAATACATGTATCCCTATAGGAGAAAACAGAGTGAAACCTCAAAATGAGAACGGTTAGTGCAAACGAACGGTTTAACCGAGAAGAACGAAATTTGGCAAGCCAAGTGGGATTAGTGTACTGATCATTACCTGAAAGTTTCATCAAGATTGGGTGAAAAAGTGTTTGCTGAGATTTCAGGCAACTCGTAGTTTTTTGGAAGCTTGGCAGGCCCTTTCCATGAAAGTGATTCTCGCCAGTCTCTGCTTAGGGCTACATCAACAGCAAAAAAACCATAGAGATAGAACTTGAAACTGCTTTATTGTGTCAAGTTTCAAAGAGCTAGCACAAACCGTGTTTGATTTAGAGTTCCAAATACATGTATCCCTACAGGAGAAAACAGAGTGAAACCTCAAAATGAAACCGGTTACTGCCAACGAACGGTTTAACCTAGAAGAACGAAATTTGCTTGGCCAAGTGGGATTGGTGTACTGATCATTACCTGAAAGTTTCATCAAGATTGGGTGAAAAAGTGTTTGCTGAGATTTCAGGCAACTCGTAGTTTTTTGGAAGCTTGGCAGGCCATTTCCATGAAAGTGATTCTCGCCAGTCTCTGCTTAGGGCTACATCAACAGCAAACAAACCATAGAGATAGAACTTGAAACTGCTTTATTGTGTCAAGTTTCAAAGAGCTAGCACAAACCGTGTTTGATTTAGAGTTCCAAATACATGTATCCCTATAGGAGAAAACAGAGTGAAACCTCAAAAATGAAACCGGTTACTGCCAACGAACGGTTTAACCTAGAAGAACGAAATTTGGCGAGCCAAGTGGGATTGGTGTACTGATCATTACCTGAAACTTTCATCAAGATTGGGTGAAAAAGTGTTTGCTGAGATTTCAGGCAACTCGTAGTTTTTTGGAAGCTTGGCAAGCCCTTTCAATGAAAGTGATTCTCGCCAGTCTCTGCTTAGGGCTACATCAACAGCAAACAAACCATAGAGATAGAACTTGAAACTGCTTTATTGTGTCAAGTTTCAAAGAGCTAGCACAAACCGTGTTTGATTTAGAGTTCCAAATACATGTATCCCTATAGAAGAAAACAGAGTGAAACCTCAAAATGAAACCGGTTACTGCCAACGAACGGTTTAACCCTAGAAGAACGAAATTTGGCGAGCCACGTGGGATTGGTGTACTGATCATTACCTGAAAGTTTCATCAAGATTGGGTGAAAAGTGTTTGCTGAGATTTCAGGCAACTCGAAGTTTTTTGGAAGCTTGGCAGGCCCTTTCCATGAAAGTGATTCTCGCCAGTCTCTGCTTAGGGCTACATCAACAGCAAACAAACCATAGAGATAGAACTTGAAACTGCTTTATTGTGTCAAGTTTCAAAGAGCTAGCACAAACCGTGTTTGATTTAGAGTTCCAAATACATGTATCCCTATAGGAGAAAACACAGTGAAACCTCAAAATGAAACCGGTTACTGCCAACGAACGGTTTAACCTAGAAGAACGAAATTTGGCGAGGCAAGTGGGATTGGTGTACTGATCATTACCTGAAAGTATCATCAAGATTGGGTGAAAAAGTGTTTGCTGAGATTTCAGGCAACTCGTAGTATTTTGGAAGCTTGGCAGGCCCTTTCCATGAAAGTGATTCTCGCCAGTCTTTGCTTAGAGCTACATCAACAGCAAACAAACCATAGAGATAGAACTTGAAACTGCTTTATTGTGTCAAGTTTCAAAGAGCTAGCACAAACCGTGTTTGATTTAGAGTTCCAAATACATGTATCCCTATAGGAGAAAACAGAGTGAAACCTCAAAATGAAACCGGTTACTGCCAACGAACGGTTTAACCTAGAAGAACGAAATTTGCTTGGCCAAGTGGGATTGGTGTACTGATAATTACCTGAAAGTTTCATCAAGATTGGGTGAAAAAGTGTTTGCTGAGATTTCAGGCAACTCGTAGTTTTTTGGAAGCTTGGCAGGCCCTTTCCATGAAAGTGATTTTCGCCACTCTCTGCTTAGGGCTACATCAACAGCAAACAAACCATAGAGATAGAACTTGAAACTGCTTTATTGTGTCAAGTTTCAAAGAGCTAGCACAAACCGTGTTTGATTTAGAGTTCCAAATACATGTATCCCTATAGGAGAAAACAGAGTGAAACCTCAAAATGAAACCGGTTACTGCCAACGAACGGTTTAACCTAGAAGAACGAAATTTGGCGAGGCAAGTGGGATTGGTGTACTGATCATTACCTGAAAGTATCATCAAGATTGGGTGAAAAAGTGTTTGCTGAGATTTCAGGCAACTCGTAGTTTTTTGGATGCTTGGAAGGCCCTTTCCATGAAAGTGACTCTCGCCAGTCTCTGCTTAGGGCTACATCAACAGCAAACAAACCATAGAGATAGAACTTGAAACTGCTTTATTGTGTCAAGTTTCAAAGAGCTAGCACAAACCGTGTTTGATTTAGAGTTCCAAATACATGTATCCCTATAGGAGAAAACAGAGTGAAACCTCAAAATGAAACCGGTTACTGCCAAGGAACGGTTTAACCAAGAACAATGAAATTTGGTGAGCCAAGTGGGATTCGTGTACTGATCATTACCTGAAAGAATCATCAAGATTGGGTGAAAAAGTGTTTGCTGAGATTTCAGGCAACTCGCAGTTTTTTGGAAGCTTGGAAGGACCTTTCCATGAAAGTGACTCTCGCCAGTCTCTGCTTAGGGCTACATCAACAGCAAACAAACCATAGAGATACAACTTGAAACTGCTTTATTGTGTCAAGTTTCAAAGAGCTAGCACAAACCGTGTTTGATTTAGAGTTCCAAATACATGTATCCCTATAGGAGAAAACACAGTGAAACCTCAAAATGAAACCGGTTACTGCCAACGAACGGTTTAACCTAGAAGAACGAAATTTGCTTGGCCAAGTGGGATTGGTGTACTGATCATTACCTGAAAGTTTCATCAAGATTGGGTGAAAAAGTGTTTGCTGAGATTTCAGGCAACTTGTAGTTTTTTGGAAGCTTGGCAGGCCCTTTCCATGAATGTGATTCTCGCCAGTCTCTGCTTAGGGCTACATCAACAGCAAACAAACCATAGAGATAGAACTTGAAACTGCTTTATTGTGTCAAGTTTCAAAGAGCTAGCATAAACCGTGTTTGATTTAGAGTTCCAAATACATGTATCCCTATAGGAGAAAACAGAGTGAAACCTCAAAATGAAAACGGTTAGTGCAAACGAACGGTTTAACCGAGAAGAACGAAATTTGGCAAGCCAAGTGGGATTGGTGTACTGATCATTACCTGAAAGTTTCATCAAGATTGGGTGAAAAAGTGTTTGCTGAGATTTCAGGCAACTCGTAGTTTTTTGGAAGCTTGGCAGGCCCTTTCCATGAAAGTGATTCTCGCCAGTCTCTGCTTAGGGCTACATCAACAGCAAAAAAACCATAGAGATAGAAGTTGAAACTGCTTTATTGTGTCAAGTTTCAAAGAGCTAGCACAAACCGTGTTTGATTTAGAGTTCGAAATACATGTATCCCTATAGGAGAAAACAGAGTGAAACCTCAAAATGAAACCGGTTACTGCCAACGAACGGTTTAACCTAGAAGAACGAAATTTGCTTGGCCAAGTGGGATTGGTGTACTGATAATTACCTGAAAGTTTCATCAAGATTGGGTGAAAAAGTGTTTGCTGAGATTTCAGGCAACTCGTAGTTTTTTGGAAGCTTGGCAGGCCCTTTCCATGAAAGTGATTCTCGCCACTCTCTGCTTAGGGCTACATCAACAGCAAACAAACCATAGAGATAGAACTTGAAACTGCTTTATTGTGTCAAGTTTCAAAGAGCTAGCACAAACCGTGTTTGATTTAGAGTTCCAAATACATGTATCCCTATAGGAGAAAACAGAGTGAAACCTCAAAATGAAACCGGTTACTGCCAACGAACGATTTAACCTAGAAGAACGAAATTTGGCGAGCCAAGTGGGCTTGGTGTACTGATCATTACCTGAAAGTATCATCAAGATTGGGTGAAAAAGTGTTTGCTGAGATTTCAGGCAACTCGTAGTTTTTTGGATGCTTGGAAGGCCCTTTCCATGAAAGTGACTCTCGCCAGTCTCTGCTTAGGGCTACATCAACAGCAAACAAACCATAGAGATAGAACTTGAAACTGCTTTATTGTGTCAAGTTTCAAAGAGCTAGCACAAACCGTGTTT
The DNA here is from genome assembly GCF_052094955.1 of Ictidomys tridecemlineatus. Lineage (NCBI taxonomy): Eukaryota > Metazoa > Chordata > Mammalia > Rodentia > Sciuridae > Ictidomys > Ictidomys tridecemlineatus. The sequence goes on from NW_027521583.1 coordinate 14,695, forward strand.
GATTTAGAGTTCCAAATACATGTATCCCTATAGGAGAAAACAGAGTGAAACCTCAAAATGAAACCGGTTACTGCCAAGGAACGGTTTAACCAAGAACAATGAAATTTGGTGAGCCAAGTGGGATTCGTGTACTGATCATTACCTGAAAGAATCATCAAGATTGGGTGAAAAAGTGTTTGCTGAGATTTCAGGCAACTCGCAGTTTTTTGGAAGCTTGGAAGGACCTTTCCATGAAAGTGACTCTCGCCAGTCTCTGCTTAGGGCTACATCAACAGCAAACAAACCATAGAGATAGAACTTGAAACTGCTTTATTGTGTCAAGTTTCAAAGAGCTAGCACAAACCGTGTTTGATTTAGAGTTCCAAATACATGTATCCCTATAGGAGAAAACAGAGTGAAACCTCAAAATGAAACCGGTTACTGCCAACGAACGGTTTAACCTAGAAGAACGAAATTTGCTTGGCCAAGTGGGATTGGTGTACTGATCATTACCTGAAAGTTTCATCAAGATTGGGTGAAAAAGTGTTTGCTGAGATTTCAGGCAACTTGTAGTTTTTTGGAAGCTTGGCAGGCCCTTTCCATGAAAGTGATTCTCGCCAGTCTCTGCTTAGGGCTACATCAACAGCAAACAAACCATAGAGATAGAACTTGAAACTGCTTTATTGTGTCAAGTTTCAAAGAGCTAGCATAAACCGTGTTTGATTTAGAGTTCCAAATACATGTATCCCTATAGGAGAAAACAGAGTGAAACCTCAAAATGAAAACGGTTAGTGCAAACGAACGGTTTAACCGAGAAGAACGAAATTTGGCAAGCCAAGTGGGATTGGTGTACTGATCATTACCTGAAAGTTTCATCAAGATTGGGTGAAAAAGTGTTTGCTGAGATTTCAGGCAACTCGTAGTTTTTTGGAAGCTTGGCAGGCCCTTTCCATGAAAGTGATTCTCGCCAGTCTCTGCTTAGGGCTACATCAACAGCAAAAAAACCATAGAGATAGAAGTTGAAACTGCTTTATTGTGTCAAGTTTCAAAGAGCTAGCACAAACCGTGTTTGATTTAGAGTTCCAAATACATGTATCCCTATAGGAGAAAACAGAGTGAAACCTCAAAATGAAACCGGTTACTGCCAACGAACGGTTTAACCTAGAAGAACGAAATTTGCTTGGCCAAGTGGGATTGGTGTACTGATCATTACCTGAAAGTTTCATCAAGATTGGGTGAAAAAGTGTTTGCTGAGATTTCAGGCAACTCGTAGTTTTTTGGAAGCTTGGCAGGCCCTTTCCATGAAAGTGATTCTCGCCACTCTCTGCTTAGGGCTACATCAACAGCAAACAAACCATAGAGATAGAACTTGAAACTGCTTTATTGTGTCAAGTTTCAAAGAGCTAGCACAAACCGTGTTTGATTTAGAGTTCCAAATACATGTATTCCTATAGGAGAAAACAGAGTGAAACCTCAAAATGAAACCGGTTACTGCCAACGAACGGTTTAACCTAGAAGAACGAAATTTGGCGAGGCAAGTGGGATTGGTGTACTGATGATTACCTGAAAGTATCATCAAGATTGGGTGAAAAAGTGTTTGCTGAGATTTCAGGCAACTCGTGGTTTTTTGGATGCTTGGAAGGCCCTTTCCATGAAAGTGATTCTCGCCAGTCTCTGCTTAGGGCTACATCAACAGCAAACAAACCATAGAGATAGAACTTGAAACTGCTTTATTGTGTCAAGTTTCAAAGAGCTAGCACAAACCGTGTTTGATTTAGAGTTCCAAATACATGTATCCCTATAGGAGAAAACAGAGTGAAACCTCAAAATGAAACCGGTTACTGCCAAGGAACGGTTTAACCAAGAACAATGAAATTTGGTGAGCCAAGTGGGATTGGTGTACTGATCATTACCTGAAAGTATCATCAAGATTGGGTGAAAAAGTGTTTGCTGAGATTTCAGGCAACTCGTAGTTTTTTGGAAGCTTGGCAGGCCCTTTCCATGAAAGTGATTCTTGCCAGTCTCTGCTTAGGGCTACATCAACAGCAAACAAACCATAGAGATAGAACTTGAAACTGCTTTATTGTGTCAAGTTTCAAAGAGCTAGCACAAACCTTGTTTGATTTAGAGTTCCAAATACATGTATCCCGATAGGAGAAAACAGAGTGAAACCTCAAAATGAAACCGGTTACTGCCAGCGAAGGGTTTAACCTAGAAGAACGAAATTTGGCGAGCCAAGTGGGATTGGTGTACTGATCATTACCTGAAAGTTTCATCAAGATTGGGTGAAAAAGTGTGTGCTGAGATTTCAGGCAACTCGTAGTATTTTGGAAGCTTAGCAGGCCCTTTCCATGAAAGTGATTCTCGCCAGTCTCTGCTTAGGGCTACATCAACAGCAAACAAACCATAGAGATAGAACTTGAAACTGCTTTATTGTGTCAAGTTTCAAAGAGCTAGCACAAACCGTGTTTGATTTAGAGTTCCAAATACATGTATCCCTATAGGAGAAAACAGAGTGAAACCTCAAAATGAAACCGGTAACTGCCAACGAACGGTTTAACCTAGAACAACGAAATTTGGCGAGCCAAGTGGGATTCGTGTACTGATCATTACCTGAAAGTATCATCAAGATTGGGTGAAAAAGTGTTTGCTGAGATTTCAGGCAACTCGTAGTTTTTTGGAAGCTTGGCAGTCCCTTTCCATGAAAGTGATTCTCGCCAGTCTCTGCTTAGGGCTACATCAACAGCAAACAAACCATAGAGATAGAACTTGAAACTGCTTTATTGTTTAAAGCTTCAAAGAGCTAGCACAAACCTTGTTTGATTTAGAGTTCCAAATACATGTATCCCTATAGGAGAAAACAGAGTGAAACCTCAAAATGAAACCGGTTACTGACAACGAAAGGTTTAACCTAGAAGAACGAAATTTGGCGAGCCAAGTGGGATTGGTGTACTGATCATTACCTGAAAGTATCATCAAGATTGGATGAAAAAGTGATTGCTGAGATTTCAGGCAACTCGTAGTTTTTTGGAAGCTTGGCAGGCCCTTTCCATGAAAGTGATTCTCGCCAGTCTCTGCTTAGGGCTACATCAACAGCAAACAAACCATAGAGATAGAACTTGAAACTGCTTTATTGTGTCAAGTTTCAAAGAGCTAGCATAAACCGTGTTTGATTTAGAGTTCCAAATACATGTATCCCTATAGGAGAAAACAGAGTGAAACCTCAAAATGAAAACGGTTAGTGCAAACGAACGGTTTAACCTAGAAGAACGAAATTTGGAAAGCCAAGTGGGATTGGTGTACTGATCATTACCTGAAAGTTTCATCAAGATTGGGTGAAAAAGTGTTTGCTGAGATTTCAGGCAACTCGTAGTTTTTTGGAAGCTTGGCAGGCCCTTTCCATGAAAGTGATTCTCGCCAGTCTCTGCTTAGGGCTACATCCACAGCAAACAAACCATACAGATAGAACTTGAAACTGCTTTATTGTGTCAAGTTTCAAAGAGCTAGCACAAACCGTGTTTGATTTAGAGTTCCAAATACATGTATCCCTATAGGAGAAAACAGAGTGAAACCTCAAAATGAAACCGGTTACTGCCAACGAACGGTTTAACCTAGAAGAACGAAATTTGGCGAGCCAAGTGGGATTGGTGTACTGATGATTACCTGAAAGTATCATCAAGATTGGGTGAAAAAGTGTTTGCTGAGATTTCAGGCAACTCGTAGTTTTTTGGATGCTTGGAAGGCCCTTTCCATGAAAGTGACTCTCGCCAGACTCTGCTTAGGGCTACATCAACAGCAAACAAACCATAGAGATAGAACTTGAAACTGCTTTATTGTGTCAAGTTTCAAAGAGCTAGCACAAACCGTGTTTGATTTAGAGTTCCAAATACATGTATCCCTATAGGAGAAAACAGAGTGAAACCTCAAAATGAAACCGGTTACTGCCAAGGAACGGTTTAACCAAGAACAATGAAATTTGGTGAGCCAAGTGGGATTCGTGTACTGATCATTACCTGAAAGTATCATCAAGATTGGGTGAAAAAGTGTTTGCTGAGATTTCAGGCAACTCGTAGTTTTTTGGAAGCTTGGAAGGACCTTTCCATGAAAGTGACTCTCGCCAGTCTCTGCTTAGGGCTACATCAACAGCAAACAAACCATAGAGATAGAACTTGAAACTGCTTTATTGTGACAAGTTTCAAAGAGCTAGCACAAACCGTGTTTGATTTAGAGTTCCAAATACATGTATCCCTATAGGAGAAAACAGAGTGAAACCTCAAAATGAAACCGGTTACTGCCAACGAACGGTTTAACCTAGAAGAACTAAATTTGGTGAGCCAAGTGGGATTGCTGTACTGATCATTACCTGAAAGTTTCATCAAGATTGGGTGAAAAAGTGTGTGCTGAGATTTCAGGCAACTCGTAGTTTTTTGGAAGCTTGGCAGGCCCTTTCCATGAAAGTGATTCTCGCCAGTCTGTGCTTAGGGCTACATCAACAGCAAACAAACCATAGAGATAGAACTTGAAACTGCTTTATTGTGTCAAGTTTCAAAGAGCTAGCACAAACCTTGTTTGATTTAGAGTTCCAAATACATGTATCCCTATAGGAGAAAACAGAGTGAAACCTCAAAATGAAACCGGTTACTGACAACGAAAGCTTTAACCTAGAAGAACGAAATTTGGCGAGCCAAGTGGGATTGGTGTACTGATCATTACCTGAAAGTATCATCAAGATTGGATGAAAAAGTGATTGCTGAGATTTCAGGCAACTCGTAGTTTTTTGGAAGCTTGGCAGGCCCTTTCCATGAAAGTGATTCTCGCCAGTCTCTGCTTAGGGCTACATCAACAGCAAACAAACCATAGAGATAGAACTTGAAACTGCTTTATTGTGTCAAGTTTCAAAGAGCTAGCATAAACCGTGTTTGGTTTAGAGTTCCAAATACATGTATCCCTATAGGAGAAAACAGAGTGAAACCTCAAAATAAAAACGGTTAGTGCAAACGAACGGTTTAACCGAGAAGAACGAAATTTCGAAAGCCAAGTGGTATTGGTGTACTGATCATTACCTGAAAGTTTCATCAAGATTGGGTGAAAAAGTGTTTGCTGAGATTTCAGGCAACTCGAAGTTTTTTGGAAGCTTGGAAGGACCTTTCCATGAAAGTGACTCTCGCCAGTCTCTGCTTAGGGCTACATCAACAGCAAACAAACCATAGAGATAGAACTTGAAACTGCTTTATTGTGTCAAGTTTCAAAGAGCTAGCACAAACCGTGTTTGATTTAGAGTTCCAAATACATGTATCCCTATAGGAGAAAACAGAGTGAAACCTCAAAATGAAACCGGTTACTGCCAACGAACGGTTTAACCTAGAAGAACGAAATTTGGCGAGGCAAGTGGGATTGGTGTACTGATCATTACCTGAAAGTATCATCAAGATTGGGTGAAAAAGTGTTTGCTGAGATTTTAGGCAACTCGTAATTTTTTGGATGCTTGGAAGGCCCTTTCCATGAAAGTGACTCTCGCCAATCTCTGCTTAGGGCTACATCAACAGCAAACAAAGCATAGAGATAGAACTTGAAACTGCTTTATTGTGTCAAGTTTCAAAGAGCTAGCACAAACCGTGTTTGATTTAGAGTTCCAAATACATGTATCCCTATAGGAGAAAACAGAGTGAAACCTCAAAATGAAACCGGTTACTGCCAAGGAACGGTTTAACCAAGAACAATGAAATTTGGTGAGCCAAGTGGGATTCGTGTACTGATCATTACCTGAAAGTATCATCAAGATTGGGTGAAAAAGTGTTTGCTGAGATTTCAGGCAACTCGTAGTTTTTTGGAAGCTTGGAAGGACCTTTCCATGAAAGTGACTCTCGCCAGTCTCTGCTTAGGGCTACATCAACAGCAAACAAACCATAGAGATAGAACTTGAAACTGCTTTATTGTGTCAAGTTTCAAAGAGCTAGCACAAACCGTGTTTGATTTAGAGTTTCAAATACATGTATCCCTATAGGAGAAAACAGAGTGAAACCTCAAAATGAAACCGGTTACTGCCAACGAACGGTTTAACCTAGAAGAACGAAATTTGGCGAGCCAAGTGGAACTGGTGTACTGATCATTACCTGAAAGTATCATCAAGATTGGGTGAAAAAGTGTTTGCTGAGATTTCAGGCAACTCGTAGTTTTTTGGAAGCTTGGAAGGAACTTTCCATGAAAGTGACTCTCGCCAGTCTCTGCTTAGGGCTACATCAACAGCAAACAAACCATAGAGATAGAACTTGAAACTGCTTTATTGTGTCAAGTTTCAAAGAGCTAGCACAAACCGTGTTTGATTTAGAGTTTCAAATACATGTATCCCTATAGGAGAAAACAGAGTGAAACCTCAAAGTGAAACCAGTTACTGCCAACGAACGGTTTAACCTAGAAGAACTAAATTTGGTGAGCCAAGTGGGATTGCTGTACTGATCATTACCTGAAAGTTTCATCAAGATTGGGTGAAAAAGTGTTTGCTGAGATTTCAGGTAACTCGTAGTTTTTTGGAAGCTTGGCAGGCCCTTTCCATGAAAGTGATTCTCGCCAGTCTCTGCTTAGGGCTACATCAACAGCAAACAAACCATAGAGATAGAACTTGAAACTGCTTTATTGTGTCAAGTTTCAAAGAGCTAGCACAAACCGTGTTTGATTTAGAGTTCCAAATACATGTATCCCTATAGGAGAAAACAGAGTGAAACCTCAAAATGAAACCGGTTACTGCCAACGAACGGTTTAACCTAGAAGAATGAAATTTGGCGAGCCAAGTGGGATTGGTGTACTGATCATTACCTGAAAGTTTCATCAAGATTGGGTGAAAAAGTGTGTGCTGAGATTTCAGCAACTCGTAGTTTTTTGGAAGCTTGGCAGGCCCTTTCCATGAAAGTGATTCTCGCCAGTCTCTGCTTAGGGCTACATCAACAGCAAACAAACCATAGAGATAGAACTTGAAACTGCTTTATTGTGTCAAGTTTCAAAGAGCTAGCACAAACCGTGTTTGATTTAGAGTTCCAAATACATGTATCCCTATAGGAGAAAACAGAGTGAAACCTCAAAATGAAACGGGTTACTGCCAACGAACGGTTTAACCTAGAAGAACGAAATTTGGCGAGCCAAGTGGGATTGGTGTACTGATCATTACCTGAAAGTTTCATCAAGATTGGGTGAAAAAGTGTTTGCTGAGATTTCAGGCAACTCGTAGTTTTTTGGAAGCTTGGCAGGCCCTTTCCATGAACGTGATTCTCGCCAGTCTCTGCTTAGGGCTACATCAACAGCAAACAAACCATAGAGATAGAACTTGAAACTGCTTTATTGTGTCAAGTTTGAAAGAGCTAGCACAAACCGTGTTTGATTTAGAGTTCCAAATACATGTATCCCTATAGGAGAAAACAGAGTGAAACCTCAAAATGAAACCGGTTACTGCCAACGAACGGTTTAACCTAGAAGAACGAAATTTGGCGAGCCAAGTGTGATTGGTGTACTGATCATTACCTGAAAGTATCATCAAGATTGGGTGAAAAAGTGTTTGCTGAGATTTCAGGCAACACGTAGTTTTTTGGAAGCTTGGCAGGCCCTTTCCATGAAAGTGATTCTCGCCAGTCTCTGCTTAGGGCTACATCAACAGCAAACAAACCATAGAGATAGAACTTGAAACTGCTTTATTGTGTCAAGTTTCAAAGAGCTAGCACAAACCGTGTTTGATTTAGACTTCCAAATACATGTATCCCTATAGGAGAAAACACAGTGAAACCTCAAAATGAAACCGGTTACTAACAACGAACGGTTTAACCTAGAAGAACGAAATTTGGCGAGCCAAGTGGGATTGGTGTACTGATCATTACCTGAAAGTTTCATCAAGATTGGGTGAAAAAGTGTTTGCTGAGATTTCAGGCAACTCGTAGTTTTTTGGAAGCTTGGCAGGCCCTTTCCATGAAAGTGATTCTTTCCAGTCTCTGCTTAGGGCTACATCAACAGCAAACAAACCATAGAGATAGAACTTGAAAATGCTTTATTGTGTCAAGTTTCAAAGAGCTAGCATAAACCGTGTTTGATTTAGAGTTCCAAATACATGTATCCCTATAGGACAAAACAGAGTGAAACCTCAAAATGAAAACGGTTACTGCAAGCGAACGGTTTAACCTAGTAGAACGAAATTTGGTGAGCCAAGTGGGATTGGTGTACTGATCATTACCTGAAAGTATCATCAAGATTGGGTGAAAAAGTGTTTGCTGAGATTTCAGGCAACTCGTAGATTTTGGAAGCTTGGCAGGCCCTTTCCATGAAAGTGATTCTCGCCAGTCTCTGTTTAGGGCTACATCAACAGCAAACAAACCATAGAGATAGAACTTGAAACTGCTTTGTTGTGTCAAGTTTCAAACAGCTAGCACAAACCGAGTTTGATTTAGAGTTCCAAATACATGTATCCCTATAGGAGAAAACAGAGTGAAACCTCAAAATGAAACCGGTTACTGCCAACGAACGGTTTAACCTAGAAGAACGAAATTTGGCGAGCCAAGTGGGATTGGTGTACTGATCATTACCTGACAGTTTCATCAAGATTGGGTGAAAAAGTGTTTGCTGAGATTTCAGGCAACTCGAAGTTTTTTGGAAGCTTGGCAGGCCCTTTCCATGAAAGTGATTCTCGCCAGTCTCTGCTTAGGGCTACATCAACAGCAAACAAACCATAGAGATAGAACTTGAAACTGCTTTATTGTGTCAAGTTTCAAAGAGCTAGCACAAACCGTGTTTGATTTAGAGTTCCAAATACATGTATCCCTATAGGAGAAAACAGAGTGAAACCTCAAAATGAAACGGGTTACTGCCAACGAACGGTTTAACCTAGAAGAACGAAATTTGGCGAGCCAAGTGGGATTGGTGTACTGATCATTACCTGAAAGTTTCATCAAGATTGGGTGAAAAAGTGTTTGCTGAGATTTCAGGCAACTCGTAGTTTTTTGGAAGCTTGGCAGGCCCTTTCCATGAACGTGATTCTCGCCAGTCTCTGCTTAGGGCTACATCAACAGCAAACAAACCATAGAGATAGAACTTGAAACTGCTTTATTGTGTCAAGTTTGAAAGAGCTAGCACAAACCGTGTTTGATTTAGAGTTCCAAATACATGTATCCCTATAGGAGAACACAGAGTGAAACCTCAAAATGAAACCAGTTACTGCCAACGAACGGTTTAACCTAGAAGAACGAAATTTGGCGAGCCAAGTGGGATTGGTGTACTGATCATTACCTGACAGTTTCATCAAGATTGGGTGAAAAAGTGTTTGCTGAGATTTCAGGCAACTCGAAGTTTTTTGGAAGCTTGGCAGGCCCTTTCCATGAAAGTGATTCTCGCCAGTCTCTGCTTAGGGCTACATCAACAGCAAACAAACCATAGAGATAGAACTTGAAACTGCTTTATTGTGTCAAGTTTCAAAGAGCTAGCACAAACCGTGTTTGATTTAGAGTTCCAAATACATGTATCCCTATAGGAGAAAACAGAGTGAAACCTCAAAATGAAACGGGTTACTGCCAACGAACGGTTTAACCTAGAAGAACGAAATTTGGCGAGCCAAGTGGGATTGGTGTACTGATCATTACCTGAAAGTTTCATCAAGATTGGGTGAAAAAGTGTTTGCTGAGATTTCAGGCAACTCGTAGTTTTTTGGAAGCTTGGCAGGCCCTTTCCATGAACGTGATTCTCGCCAGTCTCTGCTTAGGGCTACATCAACAGCAAACAAACCATAGAGATAGAACTTGAAACTGCTTTATTGTGTCAAGTTTGAAAGAGCTAGCACAAACCGTGTTTGATTTAGAGTTCCAAATACATGTATCCCTATAGGAGAAAACAGAGTGAAACCTCAAAATGAAACCGGTTACTGCCAACGAACGGTTTAACCTAGAAGAACGAAATTTGGCGAGCCAAGTGTGATTGGTGTACTGATCATTACCTGAAAGTATCATCAAGATTGGGTGAAAAAGTGTTTGCTGAGATTTCAGGCAACACGTAGTTTTTTGGAAGCTTGGCAGGCCCTTTCCATGAAAGTGATTCTCCCCAGTCTCTGCTTAGGTCTACATCAACAGCAAACAAACCATAGAGATAGAACTTGAAACTGCTTTATTGTGTCAAGTTTGAAAGAGCTAGCACAAACCGTGTTTGATTTAGACTTCCAAATACATGTATCCCTATAGGAGAAAACAGAGTGAAACCTCAAAATGAAACCGGTTACTGCCAACGAACGGTTTAACCTAGAAGAACGAAATTTGGCGAGCCAAGTGTGATTGGTGTACTGATCATTACCTGAAAGTATCATCAAGATTGGGTGAAAAAGTGTTTGCTGAGATTTCAGGCAACACGTAGTTTTTTGGAAGCTTGGCAGGCCCTTTCCATGAAAGTGATTCTCCCCAGTCTCTGCTTAGGGCTACATCAACAGCAAACAAACCATAGAGATAGAACTTGAAAGTGCTTTATTGTGTCAAGTTTCAAAGAGCTAGCACAAACCGTGTTTGCATTTAGAGTTCCAATACATGTATCCCT